>NW_027517801.1:0-39605 GCF_048772815.1 Callospermophilus lateralis
GAAAGGTGTTGTTAAGCTGCCAAAAAACTACCCTCTCCTGAAATCTCAACATTTATTTTTTCATCCAATCTTCATGATTCTTTCAAGTATTGATCAGTACACCAATCAAATGTGATTGCCCAAGTTTTGTTCTTCTAGGTTGTAGCATTCGTTTGCAGTAACAGTTTGAATTTTTAGTTTTCACTCTGTTTTCTCCTATATTGACAGATGCAGTTAGAACTCTAAATCAAACACGGTTTGTGCTAGCTTCTTGAAACTTGACACAATAAAGTAGTTCTACGTTCTATCTCTAAGGTTTGTTTCCTCTTGTATCCTACAGCTGGGACTGGCGAATTACACTTATACTGAAAGGGGTTGCCAAACTTCCAACACATTAGAGTCTCCTGAAATCTCAACATATATTTTTTCATCCTATCTTCATGATACTTTCAAGTAATGATCAGTACAACAATCCCACTTGGATGCCAAAGTTTACTTCTCCTAGATTGAAGCATTCTTTTGGAGTAACAGTTTGAATTTTTAGGTTTCACTCTGTTTTCTCCTATATTGACAAATGTAGTTCGAACTCTAAATCAAACACGGTTTGTGCTAGCTTCTTGAAACTTGAAACAGTAAAGTAGTTCTACATTCTATTTTTATTTTTTGTTTCCTCTGCATGTAGTCCTAAGCAGAGACTGACGAAAGACACATTCAATGAAAGGCGTTGTTAGGCTGCCAAAATACTACAGTCTCCTGAAATCTCAAAATATTTTTTTTTCCGACTTTCATGATGATTTCAAGTAATGAGCAGTACACCAATAAAACGTGGATGTTCAAGTTTCGTTCTCCTAGCTTGAAGCATTCGTTTGCAGTAACAGTTTGAATTTTTAGTTTTCACTCTGTTTTCTCCTATATTGACAGATGCAGTTCGAACTCTAAATCAAACATGGTTTGTGCTAGCTTCTTGAAACTTGACACAATAAAGTAGTTCAACGTTCTATCTCTAAGGTTTGTTTCCTCTTGATGTAGCCTTAAGCAGAGACTGGCGAATAACACTTTCAATGAAAGGCGTTGTTAAGCTGCCAAAAAACTACCGTCTCCTGAAATCTCAACATTTATTTTTTCATCCAATCTTCATGATTCTTTCAAGTATTGATCAGTACACCAATCAAATGTGATTGCCCAAGTTTTGTTCTTCTAGGTTGTAGCATTCGTTTGAAGGAACAGTTAGAAATTATAGGTTTCACTCTGTTTTCTCCTCTATTGACAGATGCAGTTAGAACTCTAAATCAAACACGGTTTGTGCTAGCTTCTTGAAACTTGACACAATGAAGTAGTTCTACGTTCTATCTCTAAGGTTTGTTTCCTCTTGTATTTTACAGCTGGGACTGGCGAATAACACTTATACTGAAAGGGGTTGCCAATCTCCAACACACTAGAGTCTCCTGAAATCTCAACATATATTTTTTCATCCAATCTTCATGATACTTTCAAGTAATGATCAGTACACCAATCCCACTTGGATGCCAAAGTTTAGTTCTCCTAGATTGAAGCATTCTTTTGGAGTACCAGTTTGAATTTTTAGGTTTCACTCTGTTTTCTCCAATATTGACAAATGTAGTTCGAACTCTAAATCAAACACGGTTTGTGCTAGCTTCTTGAAACTTGAAACAGTAAAGTAGTTCTACATTCTATTTTTATTTTTTGTTTCCTCTGCATGTAGACCTAAGCAGAGACTGACGAAAGACACATTCAATGAAAGGCGTTGTTAGGCTGCCAAAATACTACAGTCTCCTGAAATCTCAAAATATTTTTTTTTCCGACTTTCATGATGATTTCAAGTAATGAGCAGTACACCAATAAAACGTGGATGTTCAAGTTTCGTTCTCCTAGCTTGAAGCATTCGTTTGCAGTAACAGTTTGAATTTTTAGTTTTCACTCTGTTTTCTCCTATATTGACAGATGCAGTTCGAACTCTAAATCAAACATGGTTTGTGCTAGCTTCTTGAAACTTGACACAATAAAGTAGTTCAACGTTCTATCTCTAAGGTTTGTTTCCTCTTGATGTAGCCTTAAGCAGAGACTGGCGAATAACACTTTCAATGAAAGGTGTTGTTAAGCTGCCAAAAAACTACCGTCTCCTGAAATCTCAACATTTATTTTTTCATCCAATCTTCATGATTCTTTCAAGTATTGATCAGTACACCAATCAAATGTGATTGCCCAAGTTTTGTTCTTCTAGGTTGTAGCATTCGTTTGAAGGAACAGTTAGAAATTATAGGTTTCACTCTGTTTTCTCCTATATTGACAGATGCAGTTAGAACTCTACATCAAACACGGTTTGTGCTAGCTTCTTGAAACTTGACACAATAAAGTAGTTCTACGTTCTATCTCTAAGGCTTGTTTCCTCTTGTATTTTACAGCTGGGACTGGCGAATAACACTTATACTGAAAGGGGTTGCCAATCTTCCAACACACTAGAGTCTCCTGAAATATCAACATATATTTTTTCATCCAATCTTCATGATACTTTCAAGTAATGATCAGTACACCAATCCCACTTGGATGCCAAAGTTTAGTTCTCCTAGATTGAAGCATTCTTTTGGAGTAACAGTTTGAATTTTTAGGTTTCACTCTGTTTTCTCCTATATTGACAAATGTAGTTCGAACTCTAAATCAAACACGGTTTGTGCTAGCTTCTTGAAACTTGAAACAGTAAAGAAGTTCTACATTCTATTTTTATTTTTTGTTTCCTCTGGATGTAGACCTAAGCAGAGACTGACGAAAGACACATTCAATGAAAGGCCTTGTTAGGCTGCCAAAATACTACAGTGTCCTGAAATCTCAAATATTTTTTTTCCGACCTTCATGATAATTTCAAGTAATGAGCAGTACACCAATAAAACGAGGATGTTCAAGTTTCGATCTCCTAGGTTGAAGCATTCGTTTGCAGTAACAGTTTGAATTTTTAGTTTTCACTCTGTTTTCTCCTATTTTGACAGATGCAGTTCGAACTCTAAATCAAACATGGTTTGTGCTAGCTTCTTGAAACTTGACACAATAAAGTAGTTCTACGTTCTATCTCTAAGGTTTGTTTCCTCTTGATGTATCCTTAAGCAGAGACAGGAGAATAACACATTCAATGAGAGGCGTTGTTAAGCTTCCAAAAAACTACCGTCTCCTGAAATCTCAACATATATTTTTTCATCCAATCTTCATGATTCTTTCAAGTATTGATCAGTACACCAATCAAACGTGGATGCCCAAGTTTTCTTCTTCTAGTTTGTAGCATTCGTTTGCAGGAACAGTTAGAAATTATAGGTTTCACTCTGTTTTCTCCTATATTGACAGATGCAGTCAGAACTCTAAATCAAACACGGTTTGTGCTAGCTTCTTGAAACTTGACACAGTAAAGTAGTTCTACGTTCTATCTCTAAGGTTTGTTTCCTCTTGTATCCTAAAGCTGGGACCTGCGAATAACAGTTATACTGAAAGGGGTTGCCAAACTTCCAACACACTAGAGTCTCCTGAAATTTCAACATATATTTTTTCATCCAATCTTCATGATACTTTCAAGTAATGATCAGTACACCAATCCCACTTGGATGCCAAAGTTTAGTTCTCCTAGATTGAAGCATTCTTTTGGAGTAACAGTTTGAATTTTTAGGTTTCACTCGGTTTTCTCCTATATTGACAAATGTAGTTGGAACTCTAAATCAAACATGGTTTGTGCTAGCTTCTTGAAACTTGAAACAGTATAGTAGTTCTACATTCTATTTTTATTTTTTGTTTCCTCTGGATGTAGACCTAAGCAGAGACTGACGAAAGACACATTCAATGAAAGGCGTTGTTAGGCTGCCAAAATACTACAGTCTCCTGAAATCTCAACATATTTTTTTTCCGACCTTTCTGATAATTTCATGTAATGAGCAGTACAACAATAAAACGTGGATGTTCAAGTTTCGTTCTCCTAGCTTGAAGCATTCGTTTGCAGTAACAGTTTGAATTTTTAGTTTTCACTCTGTTTTCTCCTATATTGACAGATGCAGTTCGAACTCTAAATCAAACATGGTTTTTGCTAGCTTCTTGAAACTTGACACGATAAAGTAGTTCTACGTTCTATCTCTAAGGTTTGTTTCCTCTTGATGTAGCCTTAAGCAGAGACTGGCGAATAACACTTTCAATGAAAGGCGTTGTTAAGCTTCCCAAAAACTACCGTCTCCTGAAATCTCAACATATATTTTTTCATCCAATCTTCATGATTCTTTCAAGTATTGATCAGTACACCAATTAAACGTGGATGCACAAGTTTTGTTCTTCTAGGTTGTAGCATTCGTTTGCAGGAACAGTTAGAAATTATAGGTTTCACTCTGTTTTCTCCTATATTGACAGATGCAGTTAGAACTCTAAATCAAACACGGTTTGTGCTAGCTTCTTGAAACTTGACAAAATAAAGTAGTTCTACGTTCTATCTCTAAGGTGTGTTTCCTCTTGTATCCTAAAGCTGGGACTGGCGAATAACACTTATACTGAAAGGGGTTGCCAAACTTCCAACACACTAGAGTCTCCTGAAATCTCAACATATATTTTTTCATCCAATCTTCATGATACTTTGAAGTAATGATCAGTACACCAATCCCACTTGGATGCCAAAGTTTAGTTCTCCTAGATTGAAGCATTCTTTTGGAGTAACAGTTTAAATTTTTAGGTTTCACTCTATTTTCTCCTATATTGACGAATGTTGTTCGAACTCTAAATCAAACACGGTTTGTGCTAGCTTCTTGAAACTTGAAACAGTAAAGTAGTTCTACATTCTATTTTTATTTTTTGTTTCCTCTGGATGGAGACCTAAGCAGAGACTGACGAAAGACACATTCAATGAAAGGCGTTGTTAGGCTGCCAAAATATTACAGTCTCCTGAAATCTCAACATATTTTTTTTTTCCGACCTCATGATAATTTCAAGTGTTGAGCAGTACACCAATAAAACGTGGATGTTCAAGTTTCGTTCTCCTAGGTTGAAGCATTCGTTTGCAGTAACAGTTTGAATTTTTAGTTTTCACTCTGTTTTCTCCTATATTGACAGATGCAGTTCGAACTCTAAATCAAACATGGTTTCTGCTAGCTTCTTGAAACTTGACACAATAAAGTAGTTCTACGTTCTATCTCTAAAGTTTGTTTCCTCTTGATGTAGCCTTAAGCAGAGACTGGCGAATAACACTTTCAATGAAAGGCGTTGTTAAGCTTCCAAAAAACTACCATCTCCTGAAATCTCAACATATATTTTTTCATCCAATCTTCATGATTCTTTCAAGTATTGATCAGTACACCAATCAAACGTGGATGCCCAAGTTTTGTTCTTCTAGGTTGTAGCATTCGTTTGCAGGAACAGTTAGAAATTATAGGTTTCACTCTATTTTCTCCTATATTGACAGATGCAGTTAGAACTCTAAATCAAACACGGTTTGTGCTAGCTTCTTGAAACTTGACACAGTAAAGTAGTTCTACGTTCTATCTCTAAGGTTTGTTTCCTCTTGTATCCTAAATCTGGGACTGGCGAATAACACTTATACTGAAAAGGGTTGCCAAACTTCCAACACACTAGAGTCTCCTGAAATCTCAACATATATTTTTTCATCCAATCTTCATGATACTTTCAAGTAATGATCAGTGCACTAATCCCACTTGGATGCCAAAGTTTAGTTCTCCTAGATTGAAGCATTCTTTTGGAGTAACAGTTTGAATTTTTAGTTTTCACTCTGTTTTCTCCTATATTGACGAATGTAGTTCGAACTCTAAATCAAACACGGTTTGTGCTAGCTTCTTGAAACTTGAAACAGTAAAGTAGTTCTACATTCTATTTTTATTTTTTGTTTCCTCTGGATGTAGACCTAAGCAGAGACTGACGAAAGACACATTCAATGAAAGGCGTTGCTAGGCTGCCAAAATACTACAGTTTCCTGAAATCTCAACATATTTTTTTTTCCGACCTCATGATAATTTCAAGTAATGAGCAGTACACCAATAAAACGTGGATGTTCAAGTTTCGTTCTCCTAGGTTGAAGCATTCGTTTGCAGTAACAGTTTGAATTTTTAGTTTTCACTCTGTTTTCTCCTATATTGACAGATGCAGTTCGAACTCTAAATCAAACATGGTTTGTGCTAGCTTCTTGAAACTTGACACAATAAAGTAGTTCTACGTTCTATCTCTAAGGTTTGTTTCCTCTTGATGTAGCCTTAAGCAGAGACTGGCGAATAACACTTTCAATGAAAGGCGTTGTTAAGCTTCAAAAAAACTACCGTCTCCTGAAATCTCAACATATATTTTTTCATCCAATCTTCATGATTCTTTCAAGTATTGATCAGTACACCAATCAAACGTGGATGCCCAAGTTATGTTCTTCTAGGTTGTAGCATTCGTTTGCAGGAACAGTTAGAAATTATAGGTTTCACTCTGTTTTCTCCTATATTGACAGATGCAGTTAGAACTCTAAATCAAACACGGTTTGTGCTAGCTTCTTGAAACTTGACACAATAAAGTAGTTCTACTTTCTATCTCTAAGGTTTGTTTCCTCTTGTATCCTAAAGCTGGACTGGCGAATAACACTTTTACTGAAAGGGGTTGCCAAACTTCCAACACACTAGGGTCTCCTGAAATCTCAACATATATTTTTTCATCCAATCTTCATGATACTTTCAAGTAATGATCAGTACACGAATCCCACTTGGATGCCAAAGTTTAGTTCTCCTAAATTGAAGCATTCTTTTGGAGTAACAGTTGAATTTTTAGGTTTCACTCTGTTTTCCCCTATATTGACAGATGCAGTTAGAACTCTAAATCAAACACGGTTTGTGCTAGCTTCTTGAAACTTGACACAATAAAGTAGTTCTACGTTCTATCTCTAAGGTGTGTTTCCTCTTGTATCCTAAAGCTGGGACTGGCAAATAACACTCATACTGAAAGGGGTTGCCAAACTTCCAACACACTAGAGTCTCCTGAAATCTCAACATATATTTTTTCATCCAATCTTCATGATACTTTCAAGTAATGATCAGTACACCAATCCCACTTGGATGCCAAAGTTTAGTTCTCCTAGATTGAAGCATTCTTTTGGAGTAACAGTTTGAATTTTTAGGTTTCACTCTGTTTTCTCCTATATTGACAAATGTAGTTCGAACTCTAAATCAAACACGGTTTGTGCTAGCTTCTTGAAACTTGAAACAGTAAAGTAGTTCTACATTCTATTTTTATTTTTTGTTTCCTCTGGATGGAGACCTAAGCAGAGACTGACGAAAGACACATTCAATGAAAGGCGTTGTTAGGCTGCCAAAATATACAGTCTCCTGAAATCTCAACATACTTTTTTTTTCCGACCTTCATGATAATTTCAAGTAATGAGCAGTACACCAATAAAACGAGGATGTTCAAGTTTCGATCTCCTAGGTTGAAGCATTCGTTTGCAGTAACAGTTTGAATTTTTAGTTTTCACTCTGTTTTCTCCTATATTGACAGATGCAGTTCGAACTCTAAATCAAACATGGTTTGTGCTAGCTTCTTGAAACTTGACACAATAAAGTAGTTCTACGTTCTATCTCTAAGGTTTGTTTCCTCTTGATGTATCCTTAAGCAGAGACAGGAGAATAACACATTCAATGAGAGGCGTTGTTAAGCTTCCAAAAAACTACCGTCTCCTGAAATCTCAACATATATTTTTTCATCCAATCTTCATCATTCTTTCAAGTATTGATCAGTACACCAATCAAACGTGGATGCCAAAGTTTTGTTCTTCTAGTTTGTAGCATTCGTTTGCAGGAACAGTTAGAAATTATAGGTTTCACTCTGTTTTCTCCTATATTGACAGATGCAGTCAGAACTCTAAATCAAACACGGTTTGTGCTAGCTTCTTGAAACTTGACACAGTAAAGTAGTTCTAAGTTCTATCTCTAAGGTTTGTTTCCTCTTGTATCCTAAAGCTGGGACCTGCGAATAACAGTTATACTGAAAGGGGTTGACAAACTTCCAACACACTAGAGTCTCCTGAAATTTCAACATATATTTTTTCATCCAATCTTCATGATACTTTCAAGTAATGATCAGTACACCAATCCCACTTGGATGCCAAAGTTTAGTTCTCCTAGATTGAAGCATTCTTTTGGAGTAACAGTTTGAATTTTTAGGTTTCACTCTGTTTTCTCCTATATTGACAAATGTAGTTCGAACTCTAAATCAAACACGGTTTGTGCTAGCTTCTTGAAACTTGAAACAGTATAGTAGTTCTACATTCTATTTTTATTTTTTGTTTCCTCTGGATGTAGACCTAAGCAGAGACTGACGAAAGACACATTCAATGAAAGGCGTTGTTAGGCTGCCAAAATACTACAGTCTCCTGAAATCTCAACATATTTTTTTTCCGACCTTTATGATAATTTCATGTAATGAGCAGTACAACAATAAAACGTGGATGTTCAAGTTTCGTTCTCCTAGCTTGAAGCATTCGTTTGCAGTAACAGTTTGAATTTTTAGTTTTCACTCTGTTTTCTCCTATATTGACAGATGCAGTTCGAACTCTAAATCAAACATGGTTTGTGCTAGCTTCTTGAAACTTGACACGATAAAGTAGTTCTACGTTCTATCTCTAAGGTTTGTTTCCTCTTGATGTAGCCTTAAGCAGAGACTGGCGAATAACACTTTCAATGAAAGGCGTTGTTAAGCTTCCCAAAAACTACCGTCTCCTGAAATCTCAACATATATTTTTTCATCCAATCTTCATGATTCTTTCAAGTATTGGTCAGTACACCAATCAAACGTGGATGCACAAGTTTTGTTCTTCTAGGTTGTAGCATTCGTTTGCAGGAACAGTTAGAAATTATAGGTTTCACTCTGTTTTCTCCTATATTGACAGATGCAGTTAGAACTCTAAATCAAACACGGTTTGTGCTAGCTTCTTGAAACTTGACAAAATAAAGTAGTTCTACGTTCTATCTCTAAGGTGTGTTTCCTCTTGTATCCTAAAGCTGGGACTGGCGAATAACACTTATACTGAAAGGGGTTGCCAAACTTCCAACACACTAGAGTCTCCTGAAATCTCAACATATATTTTTTCATCGAATCTTCATGATACTTTGAAGTAATGATCAGTACACCAATCCCACTTGGATGCCAAAGTTTAGTTCTCCTAGATTGAAGCATTCTTTTGGAGTAACAGTTTAAATTTTTAGGTTTCACTCTGTTTTCTCCTATATTGACGAATGTTGTTCGAACTCTAAATCAAACACGGTTTGTGCTAGCTTCTTGAAACTTGAAACAGTAAAGTAGTTCTACATTCTATTTTTATTTTTTGTTTCCTCTGGATGGAGACCTAAGCAGAGACTGACGAAAGACACATTCAATGAAAGGCGTTGTTAGGCTGCCAAAATATTACAGTCTCCTGAAATCTCAACATATTTTTTTTTTCCGACCTCATGATAATTTCAAGTAATGAGCAGTACACCAATAAAACGTGGATGTTCAAGTTTCGTTCTCCTAGGTTGAAGCATTCGTTTGCAGTAACAGTTTGAATTTTTAGTTTTCACTCCGTTTTCTCGTATATTGACAGATGCAGTTCGAACTCTAAATCAAACATGGTTTGTGCTAGCGTCTTGAAACTTGACACAATGAAGTAGTTCTACGTTCTATCTCTAAGGTTTGTTTCCTCTTGATGTAGCCTTAAGCAGAGACTGGCGAATAACACTTTCAATGAAATGCGTTGTTAAGCTTCCAAAAAACTACCATCTCCTGAAATCTCAACATATATTTTTTCATCCAATCTTCATGATTCTTTCAAGTATTGATCAGTACACCAATCAAACGTGGATGCCCAAGTTTTGTTCTTCTAGGTTGTAGCATTCTTTTGCAGGAACAGTTAGAAATTATAGGTTTCACTCTATTTTCTCCTATATTGACAGATGCAGTTAGAACTCTAAATCAAACACGGTTTGTGCTAGCTTCTTGAAACTTGACACAGTAAAGTAGTTCTACGTTCTATCTCTAAGGTTTGTTTCCTCTTGTATCCTAAATCTGGGACTGGCGAATAACACTTATACTGAAAAGGGTTGCCAAACTTCCAACACACTAGAGTCTCCTGAAATCTCAACATATATTTTTTCATCCAATCTTCATGATACTTTCAAGTAATGATCAGTGCACTAATCCCACTTGGATGCCAAAGTTTAGTTCTCCTAGATTGAAGCATTCTTTTGGAGTAACAGTTTGAATTTTTAGGTTTCACTCTGTTTTCTCCTATATTGACGAATGTAGTTCGAACTCTAAATCAAACACGGTTTGTGCTAGCTTCTTGAAACTTGAAACAGTAAAGTAGTTCTACATTCTATTTTTATTATTTGTTTGCTCTGGATGTAGACCTAAGCAGAGACTGACGAAAGACACATTCATTGAAAGGCGTTGCTAGGCTGCCAAAATACTACAGTTTCCTGAAATCTCAACATATTTTTTTTTCCGACCTCATGATAATTTCAAGTAATGAGCAGTACACCAATAAAACGTGGATGTTCAAGTTTCGTTCTCCTAGGTTGAAGCATTCGTTTGCAGTAACAGTTTGAATTTTTAGTTTTCACTCTGTTTTCTCTTATATTGACAGATGCAGTTCGAACTCTAAATCAAACATGGTTTGTGCTAGCTTCTTGAAACTTGACACAATAAAGTAGTTCTACGTTCTATCTCTAAGGTTTGTTTCCTCTTGATGTAGCCTTAAGCAGAGACTGGCGAATAACACTTTCAATGAAAGGCGTTGTTAAGCTTCAAAAAAACTACCGTCTCCTGAAATCTCAACATATATTTTTTCATCCAATCTTCATGATTCTTTCAAGTATTGATCAGTACACCAATCAAACGTGGATGCCCAAGTTATGTTCTTCTAGGTTGTAGCATTCGTTTGCAGGAACAGTTAGAAATTATAGGTTTCACTCTGTTTTCTCCTATATTGACAGATGCAGTTAGAACTCTAAATCAAACACGGTTTGTGCTAGCTTCTTGAAACTTGACACAATAAAGTAGTTCTACTTTCTATCTCTAAGGTTTGTTTCCTCTTGTATCCTAAAGCTGGACTGGCGAATAACACTTTTACTGAAAGGGGTTGCCAAACTTCCAACACACTAGAGTCTCCTGAAATCTCAACATATATTTTTTCATCCAATCTTCATGATACTTTCAAGTAATGATCAGTACACGAATCCCACTTGGATGCCAAAGTTTAGTTCTCCTAAATTGAAGCATTCTTTTGGAGTAACAGTTTGAATTTTTAGGTTTCACTCTGTTTTCCCCTATATTGACAGATGCAGTTAGAACTCTAAATCAAACACGGTTTGTGCTAGCTTCTTGAAACTTGACACAATAAAGTAGTTCTACGTTCTATCTCTAAGGTTTGTTTCCTCTTGTATCCTAAAGCTGGGACTGGCAAATAACACTCATACTGAAAGGGGTTGCCAAACTTCCAACACACTAGAGTCTCCTGAAATCTCAACATATATTTTTTCATCCAATCTTCATGATACTTTCAAGTAATGATCAGTACACCAATCCCACTTGGATGCCAAAGTTTAGTTCTCCTAGATTGAAGCATTCTTTTGGAGTAACAGTTTGAATTTTTAGGTTTCACTCTGTTTTCTCCTATATTGACAAATGTAGTTCGAACTCTAAATCAAACACGGTTTGTGCTAGCTTCTTGAAACTTGAAACAGTAAAGTAGTTCTACATTCTATTTTTATTTTTTGTTTCCTCTGGATGTAGACCTAAGCAGAGACTGACGAAAGACACATTCAATGAAAGGCGTTGTTAGGCTGCCAAAATACTACAGTCTCCTGAAATCTCAACATATTTTTTTTTTCCGAACTTCATGATAATTTCATGTAATCAGCAGTACACCAATAAAACGTGGATGTTCAAGTATCGTTCTCCTAGCTTGAAGCATTCGTTTGCAGTAACAGTTTGAATTTTTAGTTTTCACTCTGTTTTCTCCTATATTGAGAGATGCAGTTCGAACTCTAAATCAAACATGGTTTGTGCTAGCTTCTTGAAACTTGACACAATAAAGTAGTTCTACGTTCTATCTCTAAGATTTGTTTCCTCTTGATGTAGCCTTTAGCAGAGACTGGCGAAAAACACTTTCAATGAAAGGCGTTGTTAAGCTTCCAAAAAACTACCGTCTCGGGAAATCTCAACTTATATTTTTTCATCCAATCTTCATGATTCTTTCAAGTATTGATCAGTACACCAATCAAACGTGGATGTCCAAGTTTTGTTCTTCTAGGTTGTAGCATTCGTTTGCAGGAACAGTTAGAAATTATAGGTTTCACTCTGTTTTCTCCTATATTGACAGATGCAGTTAGAACTCTAAATCAAACACGGTTTGTGCTAGCTTCTTGAAACTTGACACAATAAAGTAGTTCTACGTTCTATCTCTAAGGTTTGTTTCCTCTTGTATCCTAAAGCTGGGACTGGCGAATAACACTTATACTGAAAGGGGTTGCCAAACTTCCAACTCACTAGAGTCTCCTGAAATCTCAACATATATTTTTTCATCCAATCTTCATGATACTTTCAAGTAATGATCAGTACACCAATCCCACTTGGATGCCAAAGTTTAGTTCTCCTAGATTGAAGCATTCTTTTGGAGTAACAGTTTGAATTTTTAGGTTTCACTCTGTTTTCTCCTATATTGACAAATGTAGTTCGAACTCTAAATCAAACACGGTTTGTGCTAGCTTCTTGAAACTTGAAACAGTAAAGTAGTTCTTCATTCTATTTTTATTTTTTGTTTCCTCTGGATGTAGACCTAAGCAGAGACTGACGAAAGACACATTCAATGAAAGGCGTTGCTAGGCTGCCAAAATACTACAGTCTCCTGAAATCTCAACATATTTTTTTTTCCGACCTTCATGATAATTTCATGTAATCAGCAGTACACCAATAAAACGTGGATGTTCAAGTTTCGTTCTCCTAGGTTGAAGCATTCGTTTGCAGTAACAGTTTGAATTTTTAGTTTTCACTCTGTTTTCTCCTATATTGAAAGATGCAGTTCGAACTCTAAATCAAACATGGTTTGTGCCAGCTTCTTGAAACTTGACACAGTAAAGTAGTTCTACGTTCTATCTCTAAGGTTTGTTTCCTCTTGATGTAGCCTTAAGCAGAGACTGGCGAATAACACTTTCAATGAAAGGCGTTGTTAAGCTTCCAAAAAACTACCGTCTCCTGAAATCTCAACATATATTTTTTCATCCAATCTTCATGATTCTTTCAAGTATTGATCAGTACACCAATCAAACGTGGATGCCCAAGTTTTGTTCTTCTAGGTTGTAGCATTCGTTTGCAGGAACAGTTAGAAATTATAGGTTTCACTCTGTTTTCTCCTATATTGACAGATGCAGTTAGAACTCTAAATCAAACACGGTTTGTGCTAGCTTCTTGAAACATGACACAATAAAGTAGTTCTACGTTCTATCTCTAAGGTTTGTTTCCTCTTGTATCCTAAAGCTGGGACTGGCGAATAACACTTATACTGAAAGGGGTTGCCAAACTTCCAACACACTAGAGTCTCCTGAAATCTCAACATATATTTTTTCATCCAATCTTCATGATACGTTCAAGTAATGATCAGTACACCAATCCCACTTGGATGCCAACGTTTAGTTCTAATAGATTGAAGCATTCTTTTGGAGTAACAGTTTGAATTTTTAGGTTTCACTCTGTTTTCCCCTATATTGACAGATGCAGTTAGAACTCTAAATCAAACATGGTTTGTGCTAGCTTCTTGAAACTTGACACAATAAAGTAGTTCTACGTTCTATCTCTAAGGTTTGTTTCCTCTTGTATCCTAAAGCTGGGACTGGCAAATAACACTTATACTGAAAGGGGTTGCCAAACTTCCAACACACTAGAGTCTCCTGAAATCTCAACATATATTTTTTCATCCAATCTTCATGATACTTTCCAGTAATGATCAGTACACCAATCCCACTTGGATGCCAAAGTTTAGTTCTCCTAGATTGAAGCATTCTTTTGGAGTAACAGTTTCAATTTTTAGGTTTCACTCTGTTTTCTCCTATATTGACAAATGTAGTTCGAACTCTAAATCAAACACGGTTTGTGCTAGCTTCTTGAAACTTGAAACAGTAAAGTAGTTCTACATTCTATTTTTATTTTTTGTTTCCTCTGGATGTAGACCTAAGCAGAGACTGACGAAAGACACATTCAATGAAAGGCGTTGTTAGGCTGCCAAATACTACAGTCTCCTGAAATCTCAAAATATTTTTTTTTCCGAACTTCATGATAATTTCATGTAATCAGCAGTACACCAATAAAACGTGGATGTTCAAGTTTCGTTCTCCTAGCTTGAAGCATTCGTTTGCAGTAACAGTTTGAATTTTTAGTTTTCACTCTGTTTTCTCCTATATTGACACATGCAGTTCGAACTCTAAATCAAACATGGTTTGTGCTAGCTTCTTGAAACTTGACACAATAAAGTAGTTCTACGTTCTATCTCTAAGATTTGTTTATTCTTGATGTAGCCTTAAGCAGAAACTGGCGAATAACACTTTCAATGAAAGGCATTGTTAAGCTTCAAAAAAACTACCGTCTCCTGAAATCTCAACATATATTTTTTCATCCAATCTTCATGATTCTTTCAAGTATTGATCAGTACACCAATCAAACGTGGATGCCCAAGTTTTGTTCTTCTAGGTTGTAGCATTCATTTGCAGGAACAGTTAGAAATTATAGGTTTCAATCTGTTTTCTCCAATATTGACAGATGCAGTTAGAACTCTAAATCAAACACGGTTTGTGCTAGCTTCTTGAAACTTGACACAATTAAGTAGTTCTACGTTCTATCTCTATGGTTTGTTTCCTCTTGTATCCTAAAGCTGGGACTGGCGAATAACACTTATACTGAAAGGGGTTGCCAAACTTCCAACACACTAGAGTCTCCTGAAATCTCAACATATATTTTTTCATCCAATCTTCATGATACTTTCAAGTAATGATCAGTACACCAATCCCACTTGCATGCCAAAGTTTAGTTCTCCTAGATTGAAGCATTCTTTTGGAGTATCAGTTTGAATTTTTAGGTTTCACTCTGTTTTCTCCTATATTGACAAATGTATTTCGAACTCTAAATCAAACACGGTTTGTGCTAGCTTCTTGAAACTTGAAACAGTAAAGTAGTTCTACATTCTATTTTTATTTTTTGTTTCCTCTGGATGTAGACCTAAGCAGAGACTGACGAAAGACACATTCAATGAAAGGCGTTGTTAGGCTGCCAAAATAATACAGTCTCCTGAAATCTCAACATATTTTTTTTTCCGAACTTCATGATAATTTCATGTAATCAGCAGTACACCAATAAAACGTGGATGTTCAAGTTTCGTTCTCCTAGGTTGAAGCATTCGTTTGCAGTAACAGTTTGAATTTTTAGTTTTCACTCTGTTTTCTCCTATATTGACACATGCAGTTCGAACTCTAAATCAAACATGGTTTGTGCTAGCTTCTTGAAACTTGACACAATAAAGTAGTTCTACGTTGTATCTCTAAGGTTTGTTTCCTCTTGATGTAGCCTTAAGCAGAGACTGGCGAATAACACTTTCAATGAAAGGCGTTGTTAAGCTTCCAAAAAACTACCGTCTCCTGAAATCTCAACATATATTTTTTCATCCAATCTTCATGATTCTTTCAAGTATTGATCAGTACACCAATCAAACGTGGATGCCCAAGTTTTGTTCTTCTAGGTTGTAGCATTCGGTTGCAGGAACAGTTAGAAATTATAGGTTTCACTCTGTTTTCTCCTATATTGACAGATGCAGTTAGAACTCTAAATCAAACAAGGTTTGTGCTAGCTTCTTGAAACTTGACACAATAAAGTAGTTCTACGTTCTATCTCTAAGGTTTGTTTCCTCTTGTATCCTAAAGCTGGGAGTGGAGAATAACACTTATACTGAAAGGGGTTGCCAAACTTCCAACACACTAGTGTCTCCTGAAATCTCAACATATATTTTTTCATCCAATCTTCATGATACTTTCAAGTAATGATCAGTACACCAATCCCACTTGGATGCCAAAGTTTAGTTCTCCTAGATTGAAGCATTCTTTTGGAGTAACAGTTTGAATTTTTAGGTTTCACTCTGTTTTCTCCTATATTGACAAATGTAGTTCGAACTCTAAATCAAACACGTTTTGTGCTAGCTTCTTGAAACTTGAAACAGTAAAGTAGTTCTACATTCTATTTTTATTTTTTGTTTCCTCTGGATGTAGACCTAAGCAGAGACTGACGAAAGACACATTCAATGAAAGGCGTTGTTAGGCTGCCAAAATAGTACTGTCTCCTGAAATCTCAACATATTTTTTTTTCCGACCTACATGATAATTTCAAGTAATGAGCAGTACACCAATAAAACGTGGATGTTCAAGTTTCGTTCTCCTAGGTTGATGCAATCGTTTGCAGTAACAGTTTGAATTTTTAGTTTTCAATATATTTTCTCCTATATTGACAGATGCAGTTCGAACTCTAAATCAAACATGGTTTGTGCTAGCTTCTTGAAACTTGACACAATAAAGTAGTTCTACGTTCTATCTCTAAGGTTTGTTCCTCTTGATGTAGCCTTAAGCAGAGACTGGCGAATAACACTTTCAATGAAAGGCGTTGTTAAGCTTCCAAAAAACTACCGTCTCCTGAAATCTCAACATATATTTTTTCATCCAATCTTCATGATTCTTTCAAGTATTGATCAGTACACCAATCAAACGTGGATGCCCAAGTTTTGTTCTTCTAGGTTGTAGCATTCGTTTGCAGGAACAGTTAGAAATTATAGGTTTCACTCTGTTTTCTCCTATATTGACAGATGCAGTTAGAACTCTAAATCAAACACGGTTTGTGCTAGCTTCTTGAAACTTGACACAATAAAGTAGTTCTACGTTCTATCTCTAAGGTTTGTTTCCTCTTGTATCCTAAAACTATGACTGGCGAATAACACTTATACTGAAAGGGGTTGCCAAACTTCCAACACACTAGAGTCTCCTGAAATCTCAACATATATTTTTTCATCCAATCTTCATGATACTTTCAAGTAATGATCAGTACACCAATCCCAATTGCATGCCAAAGTTTATTTCTCCTAGATTGAAGCATTCTTTTGGAGTAACAGTTTGAATTTTTAGGTTTCACTCTGTTTTCTCCTATATTGACAAATGTAGTTCGAATTCTAAATCAAACAGGGTTTGTGCTAGCTTCTTGAAACTTGAAACAGTAAAGTAGTTCTGCATTCTATTTTTATTTTTTGTTTTCTCTGGATGTAGACATAAGCAGAGACTGACGAAAGACACATTCAATGAAAGGCGTTGTTAGGCTGCCAAAATACTACAGGCTCCTGAAATCTCAACATATTTTTTTTTCCGACCTTCATGATAATTTCAAGTAATGAGCAGTACACCATAAAACGTGGATGTTCAAGTTCCGTTCTCCTAGGTTGAAGCATTCGTTTGCCGTAACAGTTTGAATTTTTAGTTTTCACTCTGTTTTCTCCTATATTGACAGATGCAGTTCGAACTCTAAATCAAACATGGTTTGTGCTAGCTTCTTGAAACTTGACACAATAAAGTAGTTCTACGTTCTATCTCTAAGGTTTGTTTCCTCTTGATGTACCCTTAAGCAGAGACTGGCGAATAACACTTTCAATGAAAGGCGTTGTTAAGCTTCCAAAAAACTACCGTCTCCTGAAATCTCAACATATATTTTTTCATCCAATCTTCATGATTCTTTCAAGTATTGATCAGTACACCAATCAAACGTGGATGCCCAAGTTTTGTTCTTCTAGGTTGTAGCATTCGTTTGCAGGAACAGTTAGAAATTATAGGTTTCACTCTGTTTTCTCCTATATTGACAGATGCAGTTAGAACTCTAAATCAAAAACGGTTTGTGCTAGCTTCTTGAAACTTGACACAGTAAAGTAGTTCTACGTTCTATCTCTAAGGTTTGTTTCCTCTTGTATCCTAAAGCTGGGAATGGCGAATAACACTTATACTGAAAGGGGTTGCCAAACTTCCAACACACTAGAGTCTCCTGAAATCTCAACATATATTTTTTCATCCAATCTTCATGATACTTTCAAGTAATGATCAGTACACCAATCCCACTTGGATGCCAAAGTTTAGTTCTCCTAGATTGAAGCATTCTTTTGGAGTAACAGTTTGAATTTTTAGGTTTCACTCTGTTTTCTCCTATATTGACAAATGTAGTTCGAACTCTAAATCAAACAGGGTTTGTGCTAGCTTCTTGATACTTGAAACAGTAAAGTAGTTCTACATTCTATTTTTATTTTTTGTTTCCTCTGGATGTAGTCCTAAGCAGAGACTGACGAAAGACACATTCAATGAAAGGCGTTGTTAGGCTGCCAAAATACTACAGGCTCCTGAAATCTCAACACATTTTTTTTTCCGACCTTCATGATAATTTCAAGTAATGAGCAGTACACCAATAAAACGTGGATGTTCAAGTTTCGTTCTCCTAGCTTGAAGCATTCGTTTGCAGTAACAGTTTGAATTTTTATTTTTCACTCTGTTTTCTCCTATATTGACAGATGCAGTTCGAACTCTAAATCAAACATGGTTTGTGCTATCTTCTTGAAACTTGACACAATAAAGTAGTTCTACGTTCTATCTCTAAGGTTTGTTTCCTCTTGATGTAGCCTTAAGCAGAGACTGGCGAATAACACTTTCAATGAAAGGCGTTGTTAAGCTTCCAAATAACTACCGTCTCCTGAAATCTCAACATATATTTTTTCATCCAATCTTCATGATTCTTTCAAGTATTGATCAGTACACCAATCAAACGTGGATGCCCAAGTTTTGTTCTTCTAGGTTGTAGCATTCGTTTGGAGGAACACTTCGAAATTATAGGTTTCACTCTGTTTTCTCCTATATTGACAGATGCAGTTAGAACTCTAAATCAAACACGGTTTGTGCTAGCTTCTTGAAACTTGACACAGTAAAGTAGTTCTACGTTCTATCTCTAAGGTTTGTTTCCTCTTGTATCCTAAAGCTGGGACTGGCGAATAACACTTATACTGAAAGGGGTTGCCAAACTTCCAACACATTAGAGTCTCCTGAAATCTCAACATATATTTTTTCATCCAATCTTCATGATACTTTCAAGTAATGATCAGTACACCAATCCAACTTGGATGCCAAAGTTTAGTTCTCCTAGATTGAAGCATTCTTTTTTAGTAACAGTTTGAATTTTTAGGTTTCACTCTGTTTTCTCCTATATTGACAAATGTAGTTCGAACTCTATATCAAACACGGTTTGTGCTAGCTTCTTGAAACTTGAAACAGTAAAGTAGTTCTACATTCTATTTTTATTTTTTGTTTCCTTTGGATGTAGACCTAAGCAGACACTGACGAAAGACACATTCAATGAAAGGCGTTGTTAGGCTGCCAAAATACTACAGGCTCCTGAAATCTCAACATATTTTTTTTCCGACCTTCATGATAATTTCAAGTAATGAGCAGTACACCAATAAAACGTGGATGTTCAAGTTCCGTTCTCCTAGGTGGAAGCATTCGTTTGCAGTAACAATTTGAATTTTTAGTTTTCACTCTGTTTTCTCCTATATTGACAGATGCAGTTCGAACTCTAAATCAAACATGGTTTGTGCTAGCTTCTTGAAACTTGACACAATAAAGTAGTTCTACGTTCTATCTCTAAGGTTTGTTTCCTCTTGATGTAGCCTTAAGGAGAGACTGGCGAATAACACTTTCAATGAAAGGCGTTGTTAAGCTTCCAAAAAACTACCGTCTCCTGAAATCTCAACATATATTTTTTCATCCAATCTTCATGATTCTTTCAAGTATTGATAAGTACACCAATCAAACGTGGATGCCCAAGTTTTGTTCTTCTAGGTTGTAGCATTCGTTTGCAGGAACACTTCGAAATTATAGGTTTCACTCTGTTTTCTCCTATATTGACAGATGCAGTTAGAACTCTAAATCAAACACGGTTTGTGCTAGCTTCTTGAAACTTGACACAGTAAAGTAGTTCTACGTTCTATCTCTAAGGTTTGTTTCCTCTTGTATCCTAAAGCTGGGACTGGCGAATAACACTTATACTGAAAGGGGTTGCCAAACTTCCAACACACTAGAGTCTCCTGAAATCTCAACATATATTTTTTCATCCAATCTTCATGATACTTTCAAGTAATGATCAGTACACCAATCCCACTTGGATGCCAAAGTTTAGTTCTCCTAGATTGAAGCATTCTTTTGGAGTAACAGTTTGAATTTTTAGGTTTCACTCTGTTTTCTCCTATATTGACAAATGTAGTTCGAACTCTAAATCAAACAGGGTTTGTGCTAGCTTCTTGAAACTTGAAACAGTAAAGTAGTTCTGCATTCTATTTTTATTTTTTGTTTCCTCTGGATGTAGACCTAAGCAGAGACTGACGAAAGACACATTCAATGAAAGGCGTTGTTAGGCTGCCAAAATACTACAGGCTCCTGAAATCTCAACATATTTTTTTTCCGACCTTCATGATAATTTCAAGTAATGAGCAGTACACCAATAAAACGTGGATGTTCAAGTTCCGTTCTCCTAGGTTGAAGCATTCGTTTGCAGTAACAGTTTGAATTTTTAGTTTTCACTCTGTTTTCTCCTATATTGACAGATGCAGTTCGAACTCTAAATCAAACATGGTTTGTGCTAGCTTCTTGAAACTTGACACAATAAAGTAGTTCTACGTTCTATCTCTAAGGTTTGTTTCCTCTTGATGTAGCCTTAAGCAGAGACTGGCGAATAACACTTTCAATGAAAGGCGTTGTTAAGCTTCCAAAAAACTACCGTCTCCTGAAATCTCAACATATATCTTTTCATCCAATCTTCATGATTCTTTCAAGTTTTGATCAGTACACCAATCATACGTGGATGCCCAAGTTTTGTTCTTCTAGGTTGTAGCATTCGTTTGCAGGAACAGTTAGAATTTATAGGTTTCACTCTATTTTCTCCTATATTGACAGATGCAGTTAGAACTCTAAATCAAACACGGTTTGTGCTAGCTTCTTGAAACTTGACACAATAAAGTAGTTCTACGTTCTATCTCTAAGGTTTGTTTCCTCTTGTATCCTAAAGCTGGGACTGGCGAATAACACTTATACTGAAAGGGGTTGCCAAACTTCCAACACACTAGAGTCTCCTGAAATCTCAACATATATTTTTTCATCCAATCTTCATGATACTTTCAAGTAATGATCAGTACACCAATCCCACTTGGATGCCAAAGTTAGGTTCTCCTACATTGAAGCATTCTTTTGGAGTAACAGTTTGAATTTTTAGGTTTCACTCTGTTTTCTCCTATATTGACAATGTAGTTCGAACTCTAAATCATACACGGTTTGTGCTAGCTTCTTGAAACTTGAAACAGTAAAGTAGTTCTACATTCTATTTTTATTTTTTGTTTCCTCTGGATGTAGACCTAAGCAGAGACTGACGAAAGACACATTCAATGAAAGGCGTTGTTAGGCTGCCAAAATACTACAGTCTTCGGAAATCTCAACATATTTTTTTTCCGACCTTCATGATAATTTCAAGTAATGAGCAGTACACCAATAAAACGTGGATGTTCAAGTTTCGTTCTCCTAGGTTGAAGCATTCGTTTGCAGTAACAGTTTGAATTTTTAGTTTTCACTGTTTTCTCCTATATTGACAGATGCAGTTCGAACTCTAAATCAAACATGGTTTGTGCTAGCTTCTTGAAACTTGACACAATAAAGTAGTTCTACGTTCTATCTCTAAGGTTTGTTTCCTCTTGATGTAGCCTTAAACAGAGACTGGCGAATAACACTTTCAATGAAAATCGTTGTTAAGCTTCCAAAAAACTACCGTCTCCTGAAATCTCAACATATATTTTTTCATCCAATCTTCATGATTCTTTCAAGTATTGATCAGTACACCAATCAAACGTGGATACCCAAGTTTTGTTCTTCTAGGTTGTAGCATTCGTTTGCAGGAACAGTTAGAAATTATAGGTTTCACTCTTTTTTCTCCTATATTGACAGATGCAGTTAGAACTCTAAATCAAACACGTTTTGTGCTAGCTTCTTGAAACTTGACACAGTAAAGTAGTTCTACGTTCTATCTCTAAGGTTTGTTTCCTCTTGTATCCTAAAGCTGGGACTGGCGAATAACACTTATACTGAAAGGGGTTGCCAATCTTCCAACACACTAGAGTCTCCTGAAATCTCAACATATATTTTTTCATCCAATCTTCATGATACTTTCAAGTAATGATCAGTACACCAATCCCACTTGGATGCCAAAGTTTAGTTCTCCTAGATTGAAGCATTCTTTTGGAGTAACAGTTTGAATTTTTAGTTTTCACTCTGTTTTCTCCTATATTGACAAATGTAGTTCGAACTCTAAATCAAACACGGTTTGTGCTAGCTTCTTGAAACTTGAAACAGTAAAGTAGTTCTACATTCTATTTTTATTTTTTGTTTCCTCTGGATATAGACCTAAGCAGAGACTGACGAAAGACACATTCAATGAAAGGCGTTGTTAGGCTGCCAAAATACTACAGTCTCCTGAAATCTCAACATATTTTTTTTCCGAACTTCATGATAATTTCATGTAATCAGCAGTACACCAATAAAACGTGGATGTTCAAGTTTCGTTCTCCTAGCTTGAAGCATTCGTTTGCAGTAACAGTTTGAATTTTTAGTTTTCACTCTGTTTTCTCCTATATTGACAGATGCAGTTCGAACTCTAAAACTAACATGGTTTGTGGTAGCTTCTTGAAACTTGACACAATAAAGTAGTTCTACGTTCTATCTCTAAGGTTTGTTTCCTCTTGATGTAGCCTTAAGCAGAGACTGGCGAATAACACTTTCAATGAAAGGCGTTGTTAAGCTTCCAAAAAACTACCGTCTCCTGAAATCTCAACATATATATTTTCATCCAATCTTCATGATTCTTTCAAGTATTGATCAGTACACCAATCAAACGTGGATGCCCAAGTTTTGTTCTTCTAGGTTGTAGCATTCGTTTGCAGGAACAGTTAGAAATTATAGGTTTCACTCTGTTTTCTCCTATATTGACAGATGCAGTTAGAACTCTAAATCAAACATGGTTTGTGCTAACTTCTTGAAACTTGACACAATAAAGTAGTTCTACGTTCTATCTCTAAGGTTTGTTTCCTCTTGTATCCTAAAGCTGGGACTGGCGAATAACACTTATACTGAAAAGGGTTGCCAAACTTCCAACACACTAGAGTCTCCTGAAATCTCAACATATATTTTTTCATCCAATCTTCATGATACTTTCAAGTAATGATCAGTACACCAATCCCACTTGGATGCCAAAGTTTAGTTCTCCTAGATTGAAGCATTCTTTTGGAGTAACAGTTTGAATTTTTAGGTTTCACTCTGTTTTCTCCTATATTGACAAATGTAGTTCGAACTCTAAATCAAACACGGTTTGTGCTAGCTTCTTGAAACTTGAAACAGTAAAGTAGTTCTACATTCTATTTTTATTTTTTGTTTCCTCTGAATGTAGACCTAAGAAGAGACTGACGAAAGACACATTCAATAAAAGGCGTTGTTAGGCTGCCAAAATACTACAGGCTCCTGAAATCTCAACATATTTTTTTTTCCGACCTTCATGATAATTTCAAGTAATGAGCAGTACACCAATAAAACGTGGATGTTCAAGTTCCGTTCTCCTAGGTTGAAGCATTCGTTTGCAGTAACAGTTTGAATTTTTAGTTTTCACTCTGTTTTCTCCTATAATGATAGATGCAGTTCGAACTCTAAATCAAACATGGTTTGTGCTAGCTTCTTGAAACTTGACACAATAAAGTAGTTCTACGTTCTATCTCTAAGGTTTGTTTCCTCTTGATGTAGCCTTAAACAGAGACTGGCGAATAACACTTTCAATGAAAATCGTTGTTAAGCTTCCAAAAAACTACCGTCTCCTGAAATCTCAACATATATTTTTTCATCCAATCTTCATGATTCTTTCAAGTATTGATCAGTACACCAATCAAACGTGGATACCCAAGTTTTGTTCTTCTAGATTGTAGCATTCGTTTGCAGGAACAGTTAGAAATTATAGGTTTCACTCTTTTTTCTCCTATATTGACAGATGCAGTTAGAACTCTAAATCAAACACGGTTTGTGCTAGCTTCTTGAAACTTGACACAGTAAAGTAGTTCTACGTTCTATCTCTAAGGTTTGTTTCCTCTTGTATCCTAAAGCTGGGACTGGCGAATAACACTTATACTGAAAGGGGTTGCCAATCTTCCAACACACTAGAGTCTCCTGAAATCTCAACATATATTTTTTCATCCAATCTTCATGATACTTTCAAGTAATGATCAGTACACCAATCCCACTTGGATGCCAAAGTTTAGTTCTCCTAGATTGAAGCATTCTTTTGGAGTAACAGTTTGAATTTTTAGTTTTCACTCTGTTTTCTCCTATATTGACAAATGTAGTTCGAACTCTAAATCAAACACGGTTTGTGCTAGCTTCTTGAAACTTGAAACAGTAAAGTAGTTCTACATTCTATTTTTATTTTTTGTTTCCTCTGGATATAGACCTAAGCAGAGACTGACGAAAGACACATTCAATGAAAGGCGTTGTTAGGCTGCCAAAATACTACAGTCTCCTGAAATCTCAACATATTTTTTTTCCGAACTTCATGATAATTTCATGTAATCAGCAGTACACCAATAAAACGTGGATGTTCAAGTTTCGTTCTCCTAGCTTGAAGCATTCGTTTGCAGTAACAGTTTGAATTTTTAGTTTTCACTCTGTTTTCTCCTATATTGACAGATGCAGTTCGAACTCTAAAACTAACATGGTTTGTGGTAGCTTCTTGAAACTTGACACAATAAAGTAGTTCTACGTTCTATCTCTAAGATTTGTTTCCTCTTGATGTAGCCTTAAGCAGAGACTGGCGAATAACACTTTAAATGAAAGGCGTTGTTAAGCTTCCAAAAAACTACCGTCTCCTGAAATCTCAACATATATTTTTTCATCCAATCTTCATGATTCTTTCAAGTATTGATCAGTACACCAATCAAACGTGGATGCCCAAGTTTTGTTCTTCTAGGTTGTAGCATTCGTTTGCAGGAACAGTTAGAAATTATAGGTTTCACTCTGTTTTCTCCTATATTGACAGATGCAGTTAGAACTCTAAATCAAACATGGTTTGTGCTAGCTTCTTGAAACTTGACACAATAAAGTAGTTCTACGTTCTATCTCTAAGGTTTGTTTCCTCTTGTATCCTAAAGCTGGGACTGGCGAATAACACTTATACTGAAAAGGGGTGCCAAACTTCCAACACACTAGAGTCTCCTGAAATCTCAACATATATTTTTTCATCCAATCTTCATGATACTTTCAAGTAATGATCAGTACACCAATCCCACTTGGATGCCAAAGTTTAGTTCTCCTAGATTGAAGCATTCTTTTGGAGTAACAGTTTGAATTTTTAGGTTTCACTCTGTTTTCTCCTATATTGACAAATGTAGTTCGAACTCTAAATCAAACACGGTTTGTGCTAGCTTCTTGAAACTTGAAAGAGTAAAGTAGTTCTACATTCTATTTTTATTTTTTGTTTCCTCTGAATGTAGACCTAAGAAGAGACTGACGAAAGACACATTCAATAAAAGGCGTTGTTAGGCTGCCAAAATACTACAGGCTCCTGAAATCTCAACATATTTTTTTTTCCGACCTTCATGATAATTTCAAGTAATGAGCAGTACACCAATAAAACGTGGATGTTCAAGTTCCGTTCTTCTAGGTTGAAGCATTCGTTTGCAGTAACAGTTTGAATTTTTAGTTTTCACTCTGTTTTCTCCTATAATGATAGATGCAGTTCGAACTCTAAATCAAACATGGTTTGTGCTAGCTTCTTGAAACTTGACACAATAAAGTAGTTCTACGTTCTATCTCTAAGGTTTGTTTCCTCTTGATGTAGCCTTAAGCAGAGACCGGCGAATAACACTTTCAATGAAAGGCGTTGTTAAGCTTCCAAAAAACTACCGTCTCCTGAAATCTCAACATATATATTTTCATCCAATCTTCATGATTCTTTCAAGTATTGATCAGTACACCAATCAAACGTGGATGCCCAAGTTTTGTTCTTCTAGGTTGTAGCATTCGTTTGCAGGAACACTTCGAAATTATAGGTTTCACTCTGTTTTCTCCTATATTGACAGATGCAGTTAGAACTCTAAATCAAACACGGTTTGTGCTAACTTCTTGAAACTTGACACAATAAAGTAGTTCTACGTTCTATCTCTAAGGTTTGTTTCCTCTTGTATCCTAAAGCTGCTACTGGCGAATAACACTTATACTGAAAGGGGTTGCCACACTTCCAACACACTAGAGTCTCCTGAAATCTCAACATATATTTTTTCATCCAATCTTCATGATACTTTCAAGTAATGATCAGTACACCAATCCCACTTGGATGCCAAAGTTTAGTTCTCTTAGATTGAAGCATTCTTTTGGAGTAACAGTTTGAATTTTTAGGTTTCACTCTGTTTTCTCCTATATTGACAAATGTAGTTCGAACTCTAAATCAAACAGGGTTTGTGCTAGCTTCTTGAAACTTGAAACAGTAAAGTAGTTCTGCATTCTATTTTTATTTTTTGTTTCCTCTGGATGTAGACCTAAGCAGAGACTGACGAAAGACACATTCAATGAAAGGCGTTGTTAGGCTGCCAAAATACTACAGGCTCCTGAAATCTCAACATATTTTTTTTCCGACCTTCATGATAATTTCTAGTAATGAGCAGTACACCAATAAAACGTGGATGTTCAAGTTCCGTTCTCCTAGGTTGCAGCATTCGTTTGCAGTAACAGTTTGAATTTTTAGTTTTCACTCTGTTTTCTCCTATATTGACAGATGCAGTTCGAACTCTAAATCAAACATGGTTTGTGCTAGCTTCTTGAAACTTGACACAATAAAGTAGTTCTACGTTCTATCTCTAAGGTTTGTTTCCTCTTGATGTAGCCTTAAACAGAGACTGGCGAATAACACTTTCAATGAAAATCGTTGTTAAGCTTCCAAAAAACTACCGTCTCCTGAAATCTCAACATATATTTTTTCATCCAATCTTCATGATTCTTTCAAGTATTGATCAGTACACCAATCAAACGTGGATACCCAAGTTTTGTTCTTCTAGGTTGTAGCATTCGTTTGCAGGAACAGTTAGAAATTATAGGTTTCACTCTTTTTTCTCCTATATTGACAGATGCAGTTAGAACTCTAAATCAAACACGGTTTGTGCTAGCTTCTTGAAACTTGACACAGTAAAGTAGTTCTACGTTCTATCTCTAAGGTTTGTTTCCTCTTGTATCCTAAAGCTGGGACTGGCGAATAACACTTATACTGAAAGGGGTTGCCAATCTTCCAACACACTAGAGTCTCCTGAAATCTCAACATATATTTTTTCATCCAATCTTCATGATACTTTCAAGTAATGATCAGTACACCAATCCCACTTGGATGCCAAAGTTTAGTTCTCCTAGATTGAAGCATTCTTTTGGAGTCACAGTTTGAATTTTTAGTTTTCACTCTGTTTTCTCCTATATTGACAAATGTAGTTCGAACTCTAAATCAAACACGGTTTGTGCTAGCTTCTTGAAACTTGAAACAGTAAAGTAGTTCTACATTCTATTTTTATTTTTTGTTTCCTCTGGATATAGACCTAAGCAGAGACTGACGAAAGACACATTCAATGAAAGGCGTTGTTAGGCTGCCAAAATACTACAGTCTCCTGAAATCTCAACATATTTTTTTTCCGAACTTCATGATAATTTCATGTAATCAGCAGTACACCAATAAAACGTGGATGTTCAAGTTTCGTTCTCCTAGCTTGAAGCATTCGTTTGCAGTAACAGTTTGAATTTTTAGTTTTCACTCTGTTTTCTCCTATATTGACAGATGCAGTTCGAACTCTAAAACTAACATGGTTTGTGGTAGCTTCTTGAAACTTGACACAATAAAGTAGTTCTACGTTCTATCTCTAAGATTTGTTTCCTCTTGATGTAGCCTTAAGCAGAGACTGGCGAATAACACTTTCAATGAAAGGCGTTGTTAAGCTTCCAAAAAACTACCGTCTCCTGAAATCTCAACATATATTTTTTCATCCAATCTTCATGATTCTTTCAAGTATTGATCAGTACACCAATCAAACGTGGATGCCCAAGTTTTGTTCTTCTAGGTTGTAGCATTCGTTTGCAGGAACAGTTAGAAATTATAGGTTTCACTCTGTTTTCTCCTATATTGAGAGATGCAGTTAGAACTCTAAATCAAACATGGTTTGTGCTAGCTTCTTGAAACTTGACACAATAAAGTAGTTCTACGTTCTATCTCTAAGGTTTGTTTCCTCTTGTATCCTAAAGCTGGGACTGGCGAATAACACTTATACTGAAAAGGGTTGCCAAACTTCCAACACACTAGAGTCTCCTGAAATCTCAACATATATTTTTTCATCCAATCTTCATGATACTTTCAAGTAATGATCAGTACACCAATCCCACTTGGATGCCAAAGTTTAGTTCTCCTAGATTGAAGCATTCTTTTGGAGTAACAGTTTGAATTTTTAGGTTTCACTCTGTTTTCTCCTATATTGACAAATGTAGTTCGAACTCTAAATCAAACACGGTTTGTGCTAGCTTCTTGAAACTTGAAACAGTAAAGTAGTTCTACATTCTATTTTTATTTTTTGTTTCCTCTGAATGTAGACCTAAGAAGAGACTGACGAAAGACACATTCAATAAAAGGCGTTGTTAGGCTGCCAAAATACTACAGGCTCCTGAAATCTCAACATATTTTTTTTTCCGACCTTCATGATAATTTCAAGTAATGAGCAGTACACCAATAAAACGTGGATGTTCAAGTTTCGTTCTCCTAGGTTGAAGCATTCGTTTGCCGTAATAGTTTGAATTTTTAGTTTTCACTCTGTTTTCTCCTATATTGACAGATGCAGTTCGAACTCTAAATCAAACATGGTTTATGCTAGCGTCTTGAAACTTGACACAATAAAGTAGTTCTACGTTCTATCTCTAAGGTTTGTTTCCTCTTGATGTAGCCTTAAGCAGAGACCGGCGAATAACACTTTCAATGAAAGGCGTTGTTAAGCTTCCAAAAAACTACCGTCTCCTGAAATCTCAACATATATATTTTCATCCAATCTTCATGATTCTTTCAAGTATTGATCAGTACACCAATCAAACGTGGATGCCCAAGTTTTGTTCTTCTAGGTTGTAGCATTCGTTTGCAGGAACACTTCGAAATTATAGGTTTCACTCTGTTTTCTCCTATATTGACAGATGCAGTTAGAACTCTAAATCAAACACGGTTTGTGCTAACTTCTTGAAACTTGACACAATAAAGTAGTTCTACGTTCTATCTCTAAGGTTTGTTTCCTCTTGTATCCTAAAGCTGGAACTGGCGAATAACACTTATACTGAAAGGGGTTGCCAAACTTCCAACACAGTAGAGTCTCCTGAAATCTCAACATATATTTTTTCATCCAATCTTCATGATACTTTCAAGTAATGATCAGTACACCAATCCCACTTGGATGCCAAAGTTTAGTTCTCCTAGATTGAAGCATTCTTTTTTAGTAACAGTTTGAATTTTTAGGTTTCACTCTGTTTTCTCCTATATTGACAAATGTAGTTCGAACTCTATATCAAACACGGTTTGTGCTAGCTTAATGAAACTTTAAACAGTAAAGTAGTTCTACATTCTATTTTTATTTTTTGTTTCCTCTGGATGTAGACCTAAGCAGAGACTGACGAAAGACACATTCAATGAAAGGCGTTGTTAGGCTGCCAAAATACTACAGGCTCCTGAAATCTCAACATATTTTTTTTCCGACCTTCATGATAATTTCAAGTAATGAGCAGTACACCAATAAAACGTGGATGTTCAAGTTCCGTTATCCTAGGTTGAAGCATTCGTTTGCAGTAACAGTTTGAATTTTTAGTTTTCACTCTGTTTTCTCCTATATTGACAGATGCAGTTCGAACTCTAAATCAAACATGGTTTGTGCTAGCTTCTTGAAACTTGACACAATAAAGTAGTTCTACGTTCTATCTCTAAGGTTTGTTTCCTCTTGATGTAGCCTTAATAAGAGACTGGCGAATAACACTTTCAATGAAAGGCGTTGTTAAGCTTCCAAAAAACTACCGTCTCCTGAAATCTCAACATATATTTTTTCATCCAATCCTCATGATTCTTTCAAGTATTGATCAGTACACCAATCAAACGTGGATGCCCAAGTTTTGTTCTTCTAGGTTGTAGGATTCGTTTGCAGGAACAGTTAGAAATTATAGGTTTCACTCTGTTTTCTCCTATATTGACAGATGCAGTTAGAACTCTAAATCAAACACGGTTTGTGCTAGCTTCTTGAAACTTGACACAATAAAGTAGTTCTACGTTCTATCTCTAAGGTTTGTTTCCTCTTGTATCCTAAAGCTGCTACTGGCGAATAACACTTATACTGAAAGGGGTTGCCAAACTTCCAACACACTAGAGTCTCCTGAAATCTCAACATATATTTTTTCATCCAATCTTCATGATACTTTCAAGTAATGATCAGTACACCAATCCCACTTGGATGCCAAAGTTTAGTTCTCCTAGATTGAAGCATTCTTTTGGAGTAACAGTTTGAATTTTTAGGTTTCACTCTGTTTTCTCCTATATTGACAAATGTAGTTCGAACTCTAAATCAAACAGGGTTTGTGCTAGCTTCTTGAAACTTGAAACAGTAAAGTAGTTCTGCATTCTATTTTTATTTTTTGTTTCCTCTGGATGTAGACCTAAGCAGAGACTGACGAAAGACACATTCAATGAAAGGCGTTGTTAGGCTGCCAAAATACTACAGGCTCCTGAAATCTCAACATATTTTTTTTCCGACCTTCATGATAATTTCAAGTAATGAGCAGTACACCAATAAAACGTGGATGTTCAAGTTCCGTTCTCCTAGGTTGAAGCATTCGTTTGCAGTAACAGTTTGAATTTTTAGTTTTCACTCTGTTTTCTCCTATATTGACAGATGCAGTTCGAACTCTAAATCAAACATGGTTTGTGCTAGCTTCTTGAAACTTGACACAATAAAGTAGTTCTACGTTCTATCTCTAAGATTTGTTTCCTCTTGATGTAGCCTTAAGCAGAGACTGGCGAATAACACTTTCAATTAAAACCGTTGTTAAGCTTCCAAAAAACTACCGTCTCCTGAAATCTCAACATATATTTTTTCATCCAATCTTCATGATTCTTTCAAGTATTGATCAGTACACCAATCAAACGTGGATGCCCAAGTTTTGTTCTTCTAGGTTGTAGCATTCGTTTGCAGGAACAGTTAGAAATTATAGGTTTCACTCTGTTTTCCCCTATATTGACAGATGCATTTAGAACTCTAAATCAAACACGGTTTGTGCTAGCTTCTTGAAACTTGACACAATAAAGTAGTTCTACGTTCTATCTCTAAGGTTTGTTTCCTCTTGTATCCTAAAGCTGGGACTGGCGAATAACACTTATACTGAAAGGGGTTGCCAAACTTCCAACACACTAGAGTCTCCTGAAATCTCAACATATATTTTTTCATCCAATCTTCATGATACTTTCAAGTAATGATCAGTACACCAATCCCACTTGGATGCCAAAGTTTAGTTCTCCTTGATTGAAGCATTCTTTTGGAGTAACAGTTTGAATTTTTAGGTTTCACTCTGTTTTCTCCTATATTGACAAATGTAGTTCGAACTCTAAATCAAACACGGTTTGTGCTAGCTTCTTGAAACTTGAAACAGTAAAGTAGTTCTACATTCTATTTTTATTTTTTGTTTCCTCTGGATGGAGACCTAAGCAGAGACTGACGAAAGACACATTCAATGAAAGGTGTTGTTAGGCTGCCAAAATACTACAGGCTCCTGAAATCTCAACATATTTCTTTTTTCCGACCTTCATGATAATTTCAAGTAATGAGCAGTACACCAATAAAACGTGGATGTTCAAGTTCCGTTCTCCTAAGTTGAAGCATTCGTTTGCAGTAACAGTTTGAATTTTTAGTTTTCACTCTGTTTTCTCGTATATTGACAGATGCAGTTCGAACTCTAAATCAAACATGGTTTGTGCTAGCTTCTTGAAACTTGACACAATAAAGTAGTTCTACGTTCTATCTCTAAGGTTTGTTTCCTCTTGATGTAGCCTTAAGCAGAGACTGGAGAATAACACTTTCAATGAAAGGCGTTGTTATGCTGCCCAAAAACTACCGTCTCCTGAAATCTCAACATATATTTTTTCATCCAATCTTCATGATTCTTTCAAGTATTGATCAGTACACCAATCAAACGTGGATGCCCAAGTTTTGTTCTTCTAGGTTGTAGCATTCGTTTGCAGGAACAGTTAGAAATTATAGGTTTCACTCTGTTTTCTCCTATATTGACAGATGCAGTTAGAACTATAAATCAAACACGGTTTGTGCTAGCTTCTTGAAACTTGACACAATAAAGTAGTTCTACGTTCTATCTCTAAGGTTTGTTTACTCTTGTATCCTAAAGCTGGGACTGGCGAATAACACTTATACAGAAAGTGTTTGCCAAACTTCCAACACACTAGAGTCTCCTGAAATCTCAACATATATTTTTTCATCCAATCTTCATGATACTTTCAAGTAATGATCAGTACACCAATCCCACTTGCATGCCAAAGTTTAGTTCTCCTAGATTGAAGCATTCTTTTGGAGTAACAGTTTGAATTTTTAGGTTTCACTCTGTTTTCTCCTATATTGACAAATATAGTTCGAACTCTAAATCAAACACGGTTTGTGCTAGCTTCTTAAAACTTGAAACAGTAAAGTAGTTCTACATTCTATTTTTATTTTTTTTTCCTCTGGATGTAGACCTAAGCATAGACTGACGAAAGACACATTCAATGAAAGGCGTTGTTAGGCTGCCAAAATACTACAGGCTCCTGAAATCTCAACATTTTTTTTTTCATCCAATCTTCATGATTCTTTCAAGTATTGATCAGTACACCAATCAAACGTGGATGCCCAAGTTTCGTTCTTCTAGGTTGTAGCATTCGTTTGCAGGAACAGTTAGAAATTATAGGTTTCACTCTGTTTTCTCCTATATTGACAGATGCAGTTAGAACTCTAAATCAAACACGGTTTGTGCTAGCTTCTTGAAACTTGACACAATAAAGTAGTTCTACGTTCTATCTCTAGGGTTTGTTTCCTCTTGTATCCTAAAGCTGGGACTGGCGAAAACACTTATACTGAAAGGGGTTGCCAAACTTCCAACACACTAGAGTCTCCTGAAATCTCAACATATATTTTTTCATCCAATCTTCATGATACTTTCAAGTAATGATCAGTACACCAATCCCACTTGCATGCCAAAGTTTAGTTCTCCTAGATTGAAGCATTCGTTTGCAGTAACAGTTTGAATTTTTAGGTTTCACTCTGTTTTCTCCTATATTGACAAATGTAGTTCGAACTCTAAATAAAACACGGTTTGTGCTAGCTTCTTGAAACTTGAAACAGTAAAGTAGTTCTATATTCTATTTTTATTTTTTGTTTCCTCTGGATGTAGACCTAAGCAGAGACTGACGAAAGACACATTCAATGAAAGGCCTTGTTAGGCTGCCAAAAAACTACCGTCTCCTGAAATCTCAACATATATTTTTTCATCCAATCTTCATGATTCTTTCAAGTATTGATCAGTACACCAATCAAACGTGGATGCCCAAGTTTTGTTCTTCTAGGTTGTAGCATTCGTTTGCAGGAACACTTAGAAATTATAGGTTTCACTCTGTTTTCTCCTATATTGACAGATGCAGTTAGAACTCTAAATCAAACACGGTTTGTGCTAGCTTCTTGAAACTTGACACAATAAAGTAGTTCTACGTTCTATCTCTAAGGTTTGTTTCCTCTTGTATCCTAAAGCTGGGACTGGCGAATAACACTTATACTGAAAGGGGTTGCCAAACTTCCAACACACTAGAGTCTCCTGAAATCTCAACATATATTTTTTCATCCAATCTTCATGATACTTTCAATTAATGATCAGTACACCAATCCCACTTGGATGCCAAAGTTTAGTTCTCCTAGATTGAAGCATTCTTTTGGAGTAATAGTTTGAATTTTTAGGTTTCACTCTGTTTTTTCCTATATTGACAAATGTAGTTCGAACTCTAAATCAAACACGGTTTGTGCTAGCTTCTTGAAACTTGAAACAGTAAAGTAGTTCTACATTCTATTTTCATTTTTTGTTTCCTCTGGATGTAGACCTAAGCAGAGACTGACGAAAGACACATTCAATGAAAGGCGTTGTTAGGCTGCCAAAATACTGCAGGCTCCTGAAATCTCAACATATTTTTTTTTCCGACCTTCATGATCATTTCAAGTAATGAGCAGTACACCAATAAAACGTGGATGTTCAAGTTCCGTTCTCCTAGGTTGAAGCATTCGTTTGCAGTATCAGTTTGAATTTTTAGTTTTCACTCTGTTTTCTCCTATATTGACAGATGCAGTTCGAACTCTAAATCAAACATGGTTTGTGCTAGCGTCTTGAAACTTGACACAATAAAGTAGTTCTACGTTCTATCTCTAAGGTTTGTTTCCTCTTGATGTAGCCTTAAGCAGAGACCGGCGAATAACACTTTCAATGAAAGGCGTTGTTAAGCTTCCAAAAAACTACCGTCTCCTGAAATCTCAACATATATATTTTCATCCAATCTTCATGATTCTTTCAAGTATTGATCAGTACACCAATCAAACGTGGATGCCCAAGTTTTGTTCTTCTAGGTTGTAGCATTCGTTTGCAGGAACACTTCGAAATTATAGGTTTCACTCTGTTTTCTCCTATATTGACAGATGCAGTTAGAACTCTAAATCAAACACGGTTTGTGCTAACTTCTTGAAACTTGACACAATAAAGTAGTTCTACGTTCTATCTCTAAGGTTTGTTTCCTCTTGTATCCTAAAGCTGGAACTGGCGAATAACACTTATACTGAAAGGGGTTGCCAAACTTCCAACACAGTAGAGTCTCCTGAAATCTCAACATATATTTTTTCATCCAATCTTCATGATACTTTCAAGTAATGATCAGTACACCAATCCCACTTGGATGCCAAAGTTTAGTTCTCCTAGATTTAAGCATTCTTTTTTAGTAACAGTTTGAATTTTTAGGTTTCACTCTGTTTTCTCCTATATTGACAAATGTAGTTCGAACTCTATATCAAACACGGTTTGTGCTAGCTTAATGAAACTTTAAACAGTAAAGTAGTTCTACATTCTATTTTTATTTTTTGTTTCCTCTGGATGTAGACCTAAGCAGAGACTGACGAAAGACACATTCAATGAAAGGCGTTGTTAGGCTGCCAAAATACTACAGGCTCCTGAAATCTCAACATATTTTTTTTCCGACCTTCATGATAATTTCAAGTAATGAGCAGTACACCAATAAAACGTGGATGTTCAAGTTCCGTTATCCTAGGTTGAAGCATTCGTTTGCAGTAACAGTTTGAATTTTTAGTTTTCACTCTGTTTTCTCCTATATTGACAGATGCAGTTCGAACTCTAAATCAAACATGGTTTGTGCTAGCTTCTTGAAACTTGACACAATAAAGTAGTTCTACGTTCTATCTCTAAGGTTTGTTTCCTCTTGATGTAGCCTTAATAAGAGACTGGCGAATAACACTTTCAATGAAAGGCGTTGTTAAGCTTCCAAAAAACTACCGTCTCCTGAAATCTCAACATATATTTTTTCATCCAATCCTCATGATTCTTTCAAGTATTGATCAGTACACCAATCAAACGTGGATGCCCAAGTTTTGTTCTTCTAGGTTGTAGGATTCGTTTGCAGGAACAGTTAGAAATTATAGGTTTCACTCTGTTTTCTCCTATATTGACAGATGCAGTTAGAACTCTAAATCAAACACGGTTTGTGCTAGCTTCTTGAAACTTGACACAATAAAGTAGTTCTACGTTCTATCTCTAAGGTTTGTTTCCTCTTGTATCCTAAAGCTGCTACTGGCGAATAACACTTATACTGAAAGGGTTGCCAAACTTCCAACACACTAGAGTCTCCTGAAATCTCAACATATATTTTTTCATCCAATCTTCATGATACTTTCAAGTAATGATCAGTACACCAATCCCACTTGGATGCCAAAGTTTAGTTCTCCTAGATTGAAGCATTCTTTTGGAGTAACAGTTTGAATTTTTAGGTTTCACTCTGTTTTCTCCTATATTGACAAATGTAGTTCGAACTCTAAATCAAACAGGGTTTGTGCTAGCTTCTTGAAACTTGAAACAGTAAAGTAGTTCTGCATTCTATTTTTATTTTTTGTTTCCTCTGGATGTAGACCTAAGCAGAGACTGACGAAAGACACATTCAATGAAAGGCGTTGTTAGGCTGCCAAAATACTACAGGCTCCTGAAATCTCAACATATTTTTTTTCCGACCTTCATGATAATTTCAAGTAATGAGCAGTACACCAATAAAACGTGGATGTTCAAGTTCCGTTCTCCTAGGTTGAAGCATTCGTTTGCAGTAACAGTTTGAATTTTTAGTTTTCACTCTGTTTTCTCCTATATTGACAGATGCAGTTCGAACTCTAAATCAAACATGGTTTGTGCTAGCTTCTTGAAACTTGACACAATAAAGTAGTTCTACGTTCTATCTCTAAGATTTGTTTCCTCTTGATGTAGCCTTAAGCAGAGACTGGCGAATAACACTTTCAATTAAAACCGTTGTTAAGCTTCCAAAAAACTACCGTCTCCTGAAATCTCAACATATATTTTTTCATCCAATCTTCATGATTCTTTCAAGTATTGATCAGTACACCAATCAAACGTGGATGCCCAAGTTTTGTTCTTCTAGGTTGTAGCATTCGTTTGCAGGAACAGTTAGAAATTATAGGTTTCACTCTGTTTTCCCCTATATTGACAGATGCATTTAGAACTCTAAATCAAACACGGTTTGTGCTAGCTTCTTGAAACTTGACACAATAAAGTAGTTCTACGTTCTATCTCTAAGGTTTGTTTCCTCTTGTATCCTAAAGCTGGGACTGGCGAATAACACTTATACTGAAAGGGGTTGCCAAACTTCCAACACACTAGAGTCTCCTGAAATCTCAACATATATTTTTTCATCCAATCTTCATGATACTTTCAAGTAATGATCAGTACACCAATCCCACTTGGATGCCAAAGTTTAGTTCTCCTTGATTGAAGCATTCTTTTGGAGTAACAGTTTGAATTTTTAGGTTTCACTCTGTTTTCTCCTATATTGACAAATGTAGTTCGAACTCTAAATCAAACACGGTTTGTGCTAGCTTCTTGAAACTTGAAACAGTAAAGTAGTTCTACATTCTATTTTTATTTTTTGTTTCCTCTGGATGGAGACCTAAGCAGAGACTGACGAAAGACACATTCAATGAAAGGTGTTGTTAGGCTGCCAAAATACTACAGGCTCCTGAAATCTCAACATATTTCTTTTTTCCGACCTTCATGATAATTTCAAGTAATGAGCAGTACACCAATAAAACGTGGATGTTCAAGTTCCGTTCTCCTAAGTTGAAGCATTCGTTTGCAGTAACAGTTTGAATTTTTAGTTTTCACTCTGTTTTCTCGTATATTGACAGATGCAGTTCGAACTCTAAATCAAACATGGTTTGTGCTAGCTTCTTGAAACTTGACACAATAAAGTAGTTCTACGTTCTATCTCTAAGGTTTGTTTCCTCTTGATGTAGCCTTAAGCAGAGACTGGAGAATAACACTTTCAATGAAAGGCGTTGTTATGCTGCCCAAAAACTACCGTCTCCTGAAATCTCAACATATATTTTTTCATCCAATCTTCATGATTCTTTCAAGTATTGATCAGTACACCAATCAAACGTGGATGCCCAAGTTTTGTTCTTCTAGGTTGTAGCATTCGTTTGCAGGAACAGTTAGAAATTATAGGTTTCACTCTGTTTTCTCCTATATTGACAGATGCAGTTAGAACTCTAAATCAAACACGGTTTGTGCTAGCTTCTTGAAACTTGACACAATAAAGTAGTTCTACGTTCTATCTCTAAGGTTTGTTTACTCTTGTATCCTAAAGCTGGGACTGGCGAATAACACTTATACAGAAAGTGTTTGCCAAACTTCCAACACACTAGAGTCTCCTGAAATCTCAACATATATTTTTTCATCCAATCTTCATGATACTTTCAAGTAATGATCAGTACACCAATCCCACTTGCATGCCAAAGTTTAGTTCTCCTAGATTGAAGCATTCTTTTGGAGTAACAGTTTGAATTTTTAGGTTTCACTCTGTTTTCTCCTATATTGACAAATATAGTTCGAACTCTAAATCAAACACGGTTTGTGCTAGCTTCTTAAAACTTGAAACAGTAAAGTAGTTCTACATTCTATTTTTATTTTTTTTTCCTCTGGATGTAGACCTAAGCATAGACTGACGAAAGACACATTCAATGAAAGGCGTTGTTAGGCTGCCAAAATACTACAGGCTCCTGAAATCTCAACATTTTTTTTTTCATCCAATCTTCATGATTCTTTCAAGTATTGATCAGTACACCAATCAAACGTGGATGCCCAAGTTTCGTTCTTCTAGGTTGTAGCATTCGTTTGCAGGAACAGTTAGAAATTATAGGTTTCACTCTGTTTTCTCCTATATTGACAGATGCAGTTAGAACTCTAAATCAAACACGGTTTGTGCTAGCTTCTTGAAACTTGACACAATAAAGTAGTTCTACGTTCTATCTCTAGGGTTTGTTTCCTCTTGTATCCTAAAGCTGGGACTGGCGAAAACACTTATACTGAAAGGGGTTGCCAAACTTCCAACACACTAGAGTCTCCTGAAATCTCAACATATATTTTTTCATCCAATCTTCATGATACTTTCAAGTAATGATCAGTACACCAATCCCACTTGCATGCCAAAGTTTAGTTCTCCTAGATTGAAGCATTCGTTTGCAGTAACAGTTTGAATTTTTAGGTTTCACTCTGTTTTCTCCTATATTGACAAATGTAGTTCGAACTCTAAATCAAACACGGTTTGTGCTAGCTTCTTGAAACTTGAAACAGTAAAGTAGTTCTATATTCTATTTTTATTTTTTGTTTCCTCTGGATGTAGACCTAAGCAGAGACTGACGAAAGACACATTCAATGAAAGGCCTTGTTAGGCTGCCAAAAAACTACCGTCTCCTGAAATCTCAACATATATTTTTTCATCCAATCTTCATGATTCTTTCAAGTATTGATCAGTACACCAATCAAACGTGGATGCCCAAGTTTTGTTCTTCTAGGTTGTAGCATTCGTTTGCAGGAACACTTAGAAATTATAGGTTTCACTCTGTTTTCTCCTATATTGACAGATGCAGTTAGAACTCTAAATCAAACACGGTTTGTGCTAGCTTCTTGAAACTTGACACAATAAAGTAGTTCTACGTTCTATCTCTAAGGTTTGTTTCCTCTTGTATCCTAAAGCTGGGACTGGCGAATAACACTTATACTGAAAGGGGTTGCCAAACTTCCAACACACTAGAGTCTCCTGAA
>NW_027517802.1:0-39597 GCF_048772815.1 Callospermophilus lateralis
AGAGGGAAACCTAAATATAAAAACTGCTACTGTAGACGAACACTTCAACCTAGAAGAACCAAATTTTGTGAGCCAAGTGGGATTTGTGTACTGATCATTACCACCAAGTATCATCAAGATTGGGTGAAAAAATATTTGCTGGTGTTTCGGAAACTTGTAATTTCTTAGAAGCTTGGCAACCACTCTCAACGAAAGTGCTTTTCCACAGTCTGTGCCTAGGGCTACTTGAAGAGGAAAGAAACCATAGAGACAAAACTGAGAACTCCTTTATTTTGTCAAGTTTCAAAGAGCTACTACAAACCATGTTGGATTTAGAGTCCCAAATTCATCTATCTATACAGGAGAGAACAGAGGAAAACCTAAATATAAAAACTGGTACTGTAGGGGAACGCTTCAACCTAGAAGAACAAAATTTGGTGAGCCAAGTGGGATTTGTGTACTGATCATTTCCACCAAGTATCATCAAGATTGGGTGAAAAAATATTTGCTGGTATTTTGGAAACTCGTTGTTTCTTAGAAGCTTGGCAACCCATCTCAATGAAAGTGCTTCCACAGTCTGTGCCTAGGGCTACTTGAAGAGGAAACAAACCATAGAGACAAAACTGAGAACTCCTTTATTTTGTCAAATTTCAAAGAGCTACTACAATCCATGTTGGATTTAGAGTTCCAAATTCATCTATCTATATAGGAGAGAACAGAGAGAAACCTAAATATAAAAACTGCTACTGTAGACGAATGCTTCAACCTAGAAGAACAAAATTTGGTAAGCCAAGTGGGACCTGTGTACTCATCATTACCACCAAGTATCATCAAGATTGGGTGAAAAAATATTTGCTGGTATTTCGGAAACTCGTTATTTCTTAGAAGCTTGGCAACCCCTCTCATTGAAAGTGCTTTTCCACAGTCTGTGCCTAGGGCTACTTGAAGAGGAACCAAACCATAGAGACAAAACTGAGAACTCCTTTATTTTGTCAAGTTTCAAAGAGCTACTACAATCCATGTTGGATTTAGAGTTCCAAATTCATCTATCTATATAGGAGAGAACAGAGGGAAACCTAAATATCAAAACTGCTATTGTAGACGAACGCTTCAACCTAGAAGAACAAATATTGGTGAGCCAAGTGGGATTTGTGTACTGATCATTACCACCAAGTATCATCAAGATTGGGTGAAAAAATATTTGCTGGTATTTTAGAAACTCGTTATTTCTTAGAAGCTTGGCAACCCATCTCAATGAAAGTGCTTTTCCACAGTTTGTGCCTAGGGCTACTTGAAGAGGAAACAAACCATACAGACAAAACTGAGAACTCCTTTATTTTGTCAAGTTTCAAAGAGCTACTACAAACCATGTTGGATTTAGAGTTCCAAATTCATCTATCTATATAGGAGAGAACGGAGGGATACCTAAATATAAAAACTGCTACTGTAGACGAACGCTTCAACCCAGAAGAACAAAATTTGGTGGGCCAAGTGGGATTTGTGTACTGATCATTACCACCAAGTATCATCAAGATTGGGTGAAAAAATATTTGCTGGTATTTCGGAAACTCGTAATTTCTTAGAAGCATGGCAACTCCTCTCAATGAAAGTGCTTTTCCACAGTCTGTGACTAGGGCTACTTGAAGAGGAAACAAACCATAGAGACAAAACTGAGTACTCCTTTATTTTGTCAAGTTTCAAAGAGCTACTACAAACCATGTTGGATTTAGAGTTCCAAATTCATCTATCTATATATGAGAGAACAGAGTGAAACCTAAATATAAAAACTGCTACTGTAGACGAACGCTTCAACCTAGAAGAACAAAATTAGGTGAGCCAAGTGGGATTTGTGTACTGATCATTACCACCAAGTATCATCAAAATTGGGTGAAAAAATATTTGCTGGTATTTCGGAAACTCGTTATTTCTTAGAAGCTTGGAAACCCCTCTCAATGAAAGAGCTTTTCCACAGTCTGTGCCTAGGGCTACTTGAAGAGGAAACAAACCATAGAGACAAAACTGAGAACTCCTTTATTTTGTCAAGTTTCAAAGAGCTACTACAAACCATGTTGGATTTAGAGTTCCAAATTCATCTATCTATATAGGAGAGAACAAAGAGAAACCTAAATATAAACACTGCTACTGTAGACGAACGCTTCAACCTAGAAGAACAAAATTTGGTGAGCCAAGTGGGATTTGTGTACTGATCATTACCACCAAGTATCATCAAGTTTGGGTGAAAAAATATTTGCTGGTATTTCGGAAACTTGTTATTTCTTAGAAGCTTGGCAACCCCTCTCATTGAAAGTGCTTTTCCACAGTCTGTGCCTAGGGCTACTTCAAGAGGAAACAAACCATAGAGACAAAACTCAGAACTTCTTTATTTTGTCAAGATTCAAAGAGCTACTACAAACCATGTTGGATTAGAGTTCCAAATTCATCTATCTATATAGGAGAGAACAGAGTGAAACCTAAATATAAAAAATGCTCCTGTAGACGATCGCTTCAACGTAGAAGAACAAAATTGGGTGCGCCAAGTGGGATTTGTGTACTGATCATTACCACCAAGTATCATCAAGATTGGGTGAAAAAATATTTGCTGGTATTTTGGAAACTCGTTATTTCTTAGAAGCTTGGCAACCCATCTCAATGAAAGTGCTTCGACAGTCTGTGCCTCGGGCTACTTGAAGAGGAAACAAACCATAGAGACAAAACTCAGAACTTCTTTATTTTGTCAAGATTCAAAGAGCTACTACAAACCATGTTGGATTAGGGTTAGAAATTCATCTATCTATACAGGAGAGAACAGAGGGAAACCTAAATATAAAAACTGCTACTGTAGACGAACGATTCAACCTAGAAGAACAAAATTTGGTGAGCCAAGTGGGATTTGTGTACTGATCATTACCACCAAGTATCATCAAGATTGGGTGAAAAAATATTTTCTGGTATTTCGTAAACTCGTAATTTCTTAGAAGCTTGGCAACCCCTCTCTTGAAAGTGCTTTTCCACAGTCTGGGACTAGGGCTATTAGAAGAGGAAAGAAACCATAGAGACAAAACTGAGAACTCCTTTATTTTGTCAAGTTTCAAAGAGCTACTACAAACCATGTGGGATTTAGAGTTCCAAATTCATCTATCTATATAGGAGAGAACAGAGGGAAACCTAAATATAAAAACTGCTACTGTACTTGAACACTTCAACCTAGAAGAACAAAATTTTGTGAGCCAAGTGGGATTTGTGTACTGATCATTACCACCAAGTATCATCAAGATTGGGTGAAAAAATATTTGCTGGTGTTTCGGAAACTTGTAATTTCTTAGAAGCTTGGCAACCACTCTCAACGAAAGTGCTTTTCCACAGTCTGTGCCTATTGCTACTTGAAGTGGAAACAAACCATAGAGACAAAACTGAGAACTCCTTTATTTTGTCAAGTTTCAAAGAGCTACTACAATCCATGTTGGATTTATAGTTCCAAATTCATCTATCTATATAGGAGAGAACAGAGAGAAACCTAAATATAAAAACTGCTACTCTAGACGAACCCTTCAACCTAGAAGAACAAAATTTGGTGAGCCAAGTGGGATTTGTGTACTGATCATTACCACCAAGTATCATCAAGATTGGGTGAAAAAATATTTGCTGGTGTTTCGGAAACTTGTAATTTCTTAGAAGCTTGGCAACCACTCTCAACGAAAGTGCTTTTCCACAGTCTGTGCCTAGGGCTACTTGAAGAGGAAACAAACCATAGAGACAAAACTAAGAACTCCTTTATTTTTTCAAGTTTCAAAGAGCTACTACAAACCATGTTGGATTTAGAGTTCCAAATTCATCTATCTATATAGGAGAGAACAGAGGGAAACCTAAATATAAAAACTGCTACTGTAGACGAAAGCTTCAAACTAGAAGAACAAAATTTGGTGAGCCAAGTGGGATTTGTGTACTGATCATTACCACCAAGTATCACCAAGATTGGGTGAAAAAATATTTGCTGGTGTTTCGGAAACTTGTAATTTCTTAGAAGCTTGGCAACCACTCTCAACGAAAGTGCTTTTCCACAGTCTGTGCCTAGGGCTACTTGAAGAGAAAACAAACCATAGAGACAAGACTGAGAACTCCTTTATTTTGTCAAGTTTCAAAGAGCTACTACAAACCATGTTGGATTTAGAGTTCCAAATTCATCTATCTATATAGGAGAGAACAGAGGGAAACCTAAATATGAAAACTGCTCCTGTAGACGAACGCTTCAACGTAGAAGAACAAAATTGGGTGAGCAAAGTGGGATTTGTGTACTGATCATTACCACCAGGTATCCTCAAGATTGGGTGAAAAAATATTTGCTGGTATTTCGGAAACTCGTAATTTCTTAGAAGCTTGGCAACCCCTCTCAATGAAAGTGCTTTTCCACAGTCTGGGACTAGGGCTACTTGAAGAGGAAAGAAACCATAGAGACAAAACTGAGAACTCCTTTATTTTGTCAAGTTTCAAAGAGCTACTACAAACCATGTGGGATTTAGAGTTCCAAATTCATCTATCTTACAGGAGAGAACAGAGGGAAACCTAAATATAAAAACTGCTACTGTAGACGAACACTTCAACCTAGAAGAACCAAATTTTGTGAGCCAAGTGGGATTTGTGTACTGATCATTACCACCAAGTATCATCAAGATTGGGTGAAAAAATATTTGCTGGTGTTTCGGAAACTTGTAATTTCTTAGAAGCTTGGCAACCACTCTCAACGAAAGTGCTTTTCCACAGTCTGTGCCTATTGCTACTTGAAGTGGAAACAAACCATAGAGACAAAACTGAGAACTCCTTTATTTTGTCAAGTTTCAAAGAGCTACTACAATCCATGTTGGATTTATAGTTCCAAATTCATCTATCTATATAGGAGAGAACAGAGAGAAACCTAAATATAAAAACTGCTACTCTAGACGAACCCTTCAACCTAGAAGAACAAAATTTGGTGAGCCAAGTGGGATTTGTGTACTGATCATTACCACCAAGTATCATCAAGATTGGGTGAAAAAATATTTGCTGGTGTTTCGGAAACTTGTAATTTCTTAGAAGCTTGGCAACCACTCTCAACGAAAGTGCTTTTCCACAGTCTGTGCCTAGGGCTACTTGAAGAGGAAACAAACCATAGAGACAAAACTAAGAACTCCTTTATTTTGTCAAGTTTCAAAGAGCTACTACAAACCATGTTGGATTTAGAGTTCCAAATTCATCTATCTATATAGGAGAGAACAGAGGGAAACCTAAATATAAAAACTGCTACTGTAGACGAAAGCTTCAAACTAGAAGAACAAAATTTGGTGAGCCAAGTGGGATTTGTGTACTGATCATTACCACCAAGTATCACCAAGATTGGGTGAAAAAATATTTGCTGGTGTTTCGGAAACTTGTAATTTCTTAGAAGCTTGGCAACCACTCTCAACGAAAGTGCTTTTCCACAGTCTGTGCCTAGGGCTACTTGAAGAGAAAACAAACCATAGAGACAAGACTGAGAACTCCTTTATTTTGTCAAGTTTCAAAGAGCTACTACAAACCATGTTGGATTTAGAGTTCCAAATTCATCTATCTATATAGGAGAGAACAGAGGGAAACCTAAATATGAAAACTGCTCCTGTAGACGAACGCTTCAACGTAGAAGAACAAAATTGGGTGAGCAAAGTGGGATTTGTGTACTGATCATTACCACCAGGTATCCTCAAGATTGGGTGAAAAAATATTTGCTGGTATTTCGGAAACTCGTAATTTCTTAGAAGCTTGGCAACCCCTCTCAATGAAAGTGCTTTTCCACAGTCTGGGACTAGGGCTACTTGAAGAGGAAAGAAACCATAGAGACAAAACTGAGAACTCCTTTATTTTGTCAAGTTTCAAAGAGCTACTACAAACCATGTGGGATTTAGAGTTCCAAATTCATCTATCTTACAGGAGAGAACAGAGGGAAACCTAAATATAAAAACTGCTACTGTAGACGAACACTTCAACCTAGAAGAACCAAATTTTGTGAGCCAAGTGGGATTTGTGTACTGATCATTACCACCAAGTATCATCAAGATTGGGTGAAAAAATATTTGCTGGTATTTTGGAAACTCGTTATTTCTTAGAAGCTTGGCAACCCATCTCAATGAAAGTGCTTCTACAGTCTGTGCCTAGGGCTACTTGAAGAGGAAACAAACCATAGATACAAACCTGAGAACTCCTTTATTTTGTCAAGTTTCAAAGAGCTACTAGAAACCATGTTGGATTTAGAGTTCCAAATTCATCTATCTATATAGGAGAGAACAGAGAGAAACCTAAATATAAAAACTTCTACTGTAGACGAACGCTTCAACCTAGAAGAACAAAATTTGATGAGCCAAGTGGGATCTGTGTACTCATCATTACCACCAAGTATCATCAAGATTGGGTGAAAAAATATTTGCTGGTATTTCGGAAACTCGTTATTTCTTAGAAGCTTGGCAACCCCTCTCATTGAAAGTGCTTTTCCACAGTCTGTGCCTAGGGCTACTTCAAGAGGAAACAAACCATAGAGACAAAACTCAGAACTTCTTTATTTTGTCAAGATTCAAAGAGCTACTACAAACCATGTTGGATTAGGGTTCCAAATTAAAATATCTATACAGGAGAGAACAGAGGGAAACCTAAATATAAAAACTGCTACTGTAGAGGAACGCTTCAACCTAGAAGAACAAAATTTGGTGAGCCAAGTGGGAATTGTGTACTGATCATTACCACCAAGTATCATCAAGATTGGGTGAAAAAATATTTCCTGGTATTTCGGAAACTCGTAATTTCTTAGAAGCTTGGCAACCAATCTCAATGAAAGTGCTTTTCCACAGTCTGGGACTAGGGCTACTTGAAGAGGAAAGAAACCATAGAGACAAAACTGAGAACTCCTTTATTTTGTCAAGTTTCAAAGAGCTACTACAAACCATGTGGGATTTAGAGTTCCAAATTCATCTATCTATATAGGAGAGAACAGAGGGAAACCTAAATATGAAAACTGCTCCTGTAGACGAACGCTTCAACGTAGAAGAACAAAATTGGGTGAGCAAAGTGGGATTTGTGTACTGATCATTACCACCAAGTATCATCAAGATTGGGTGAAAAAATATTTGCTGGTGTTTCGGAAACTTGTAATTTCTTAGAAGCTTGGCAACCACTCTCAACGAAAGTGCTTTTCCACAGTCTGTGCCTATTGCTACTTGAAGTGGAAACAAACCATAGAGACAAAACTGAGAACTCCTTTATTTTGTCAAGTTTCAAAGAGCTACTACAATCCATGTTGGATTTATAGTTCCAAATTCATCTATCTATATAGGAGAGAACAGAGAGAAACCTAAATATAAAAACTGCTACTCTAGACGAACCCTTCAACCTAGAAGAACAAAATTTGGTGAGCCAAGTGGGATTTGTGTACTGATCATTACCACCAAGTATCATCAAGATTGGGTGAAAAAATATTTGCTGGTGTTTCGGAAACTTGTAATTTCTTAGAAGCGTGGCAACCACTCTCAACGAAAGTGCTTTTCCACAGTCTGTGCCTAGGGCTACTTGAAGAGGAAACAAACCATAGAGACAAAACTAAGAACTCCTTTATTTTGTCAAGTTTCAAAGAGCTACTACAAACCATGTTGGATTTAGAGTTCCAAATTCATCTATCTATATAGGAGAGAACAGAGGGAAACCTAAATATAAAAACTGCTACTGTAGACGAAAGCTTCAAACTAGAAGAACAAAATTTGGTGAGCCAAGTGGGATTTGTGTACTGATCATTACCACCAAGTATCATCAAAATTGGGTGAAAAAATATTTCCTGGTATTTCGGAAACTCGTTATGTCTTAGAAGCTTGGCAACCCCTCTCAATGAAAGTGCTTTTCCACAGTCTGTGCCTAGGGCTACTTGAAGAGGAAACAAACCATAGAGACAAAACCGAGAACTCCTTTATTTTGTCAAGTTTCAAAGAGCTACTACAATCCATGTTGGATTTAGAGTTCCAAATTCATCTATGTATATAGGAGAGGACAGAGAGAAACCTAAATATAAAAACGGCTACTGTAGATGAAAACTTCAACCTAGAAGAACAAAATTTGGTGAGCCAAGTGGGACTTGTGTACTGATCATTAGCACCAAGTATCATCAAGATTGGGTGAAAAAATATTTCCTGGTATTTCAGAGACTCGTAATTTCTTAGAAGCTTGGCAACCCCTCTCCATGAAAGTGCTTTTCCACAGTCTGTGACTAGGGCTACTTGAAGAGGAAACAAACCATAGAGACAAAACTGAGAACTCCTTTATTTTGTCAAGTTTCAAAGAGCTACTACAATCCATGTTGGATTTAGAGTTCCAATTTCATCTATCTATATATGAGAGCACAAAGTGAAACCTAAACATAAAAACTGCTACTGTAGACAACGCTTCAACCTAGAAGAACTAAATTTGGTGAGCCAATTGGGATCTGTGTACTCATCATTACCACCAAGTATCATCAATTGGGTGAAAAAATATTTGCTGGTATTTCGGAAACTCGTTATTTCTTAGAAGCTTGGCAACCTCTCTCAATGAAAGTGCTTTTCCACAGTCTGTGCCTAGGGCTACTTGAAGAGGAAACAAACCATAGAGACAAAACACAGAACTTCTTTATTTTGTCAAGATCAAAGAGCTACTACAAACCATGTTGGATTTAGAGTTCCAAATTCATCTTTCTATACAGGAGAGAACAGAGGGAAACCTAAATATAAAAACTGCTACTGTAGACGAACGCTTCAACCTAGAAGAACAAAATTTGGTGAGCCAAGTTGGATTTGTGTACTGATCATTACCACCAAGTATCATCAAGATTGGGTGAAAAAATATTTGCTGGTATTTCGGAAAATCGTAATTTCTTAGAAGCTTGGCAACCCCTCTCAATGAAAGTGCTTTTCCACAGTCTGTGACTAGGGCTACTTGAAGAGGAAAGAAACCATAGAGACAAAACTGAGAACTCCTTTATTTTGTCAAGTTTCAAAGAGCTACTACAAACCATGTTGGATTTAGAGTTCCAAATTCATCTATCTATATATGAGAGAACAGAGTGAAACCTAAATATAAAAACTGCTCCTGTAGACGAACGCTTCAACGTAGAAGAACAAAATTGGGTGAGCCAAGTGGGATTTGTGTACTGATCATTACCACCAAGTATCATCAAGATTGGGTGCAAAAATATTTGCTGGTGTTTCTGAAAATTGTAATTTCTTAGAAGCTTGGCAACCCCTCTCAATGAAAGTGCTTTTCCACAGTCTGTGACTAGGGCTACTTGAAGAGGAAAGAAACCGTAGAGACAAAACTGAGAACTCCTTTATTTTGTCAAGTTTCAAAGAGCTACTACAAACCATGTTGGATTTAGAGTTCCAAATTCATCTATCTATATAGGAGAGAACAGAGGGAAACCTAAATATAAAAACTGCTACTGTAGACGAAAGCTTCACACTAGAAGAACTAAATTTGGTGAGCCAAGTGGGATTTGTGTACTGATCATTACCACCAAGTATCATCAAAATTGGGTGAAAAAATATTTGCTGGTATTTCGGAAACTCGTTATGTCTTAGAAGCTTGGCAACCCCTCTCAATGAAAGTGCTTTTCCACAGTCTGTGCCTAGGGCTACTTGAAGAGGAAACAAACCATAGAGACAAAACCGAGAACTCCTTTATTTTGTCAAGTTTAAAAGAGCTACTACAATCCATGTTGGATTTAGAGTTCCAAATTCATCTATCTGTATAGGAGAGAACAGAGAGAAACCTAAATATAAAAACGGCTACTGTAGATGAACGCTTCAACCTAGAAGAACAAAATTTGGTGAGCCAAGTGGGATTTGTGTACTGATCATAACCACCAAGTATCATCAAGATTGGGGGAAAAAATATTTGCTGGTGTTTCGGAAACTTGTAATTTCTTAGAAGCTTGGCAACCACTCTCAACGAAAGTGCTTTTCCACAGTCTGTGCCTAGGGCTACTTGAAGAGGAAACAAACCATAGAGACGAAACTGAGAACTCCTTTATTTTGTCAAGTTTCAAAGAGCTACTACAAACCATGTTGGATTTAGAGTTCCAAATTCATCTATCTATATAGGAGAGAACAGAGAGAAACCTAAATATAAAAACTGCTACTGTAGACGAACGCTTCAACCTAGAAGAACAAAATTTGGTGGGCCAAGTGGGATTTGTGTACTGATCATTACCACCAAGTATCATCAAGATTGGGTGAAAAAATATTTGCTGGTATTTCGGAAACTCGTAATTTCTTAGAAGCATGGCAACTCCTCTCAATGAAAGTGCTTTTCCACAGTCTGTGACTAGGGCTACTTGAAGAGGAAACAAACCATAGAGACAAAACTGAGAACTCCTTTATTTTGTCAAGTTTCAAAGAGCTACTACAAACCATGTTGGATTTAGAGTTCCAAATTCATCTATCTATATATGAGAGAACAGAGTGAAACCTAAATATAAAAACTTCTACTGTAGACGAACGCTTCAACCTAGAAGAACAAAATTTGGTGAGCCAAGTGGGATTTGTGTACTGATCATTACCACCAAGTATCATCAAAATTGGGTGAAAAAATATTTGCTGGTATTTCGGAAACTCGTTATTTCTTAGAAGCTTGGCAACCCCTCTCCATGAAAGTGCTTTTCCACAGTCTGTGCCTAGGGCTACTTGAAGAGGAAACAAACCATAGAGACAAAACTGAGAACTCCTTTATTTTGTCAAGTTTCAAAGAGCTACTACAAACCATGTTGGATTTAGAGTTCCAAATTCATCTATCTATATAGGAGAGAACAAAGAGAAACCTAAATATAAACACTGCTACTGTAGACGAACGCTTCAACCTAGAAGAACAAAATTTGGTGAGCCAAGTGGGATCTGTGTACTCATCATTACCACCAAGTATCATCAAGATTGGGTGAAAAAATATTTGCTGGTATTTCGGAAACTTGTTATTTCTTAGAAGCTTGGCAACCCCTCTCATTGAAAGTGCTTTTCCACAGTCTGTGCCTAGGGCTACCTCAAGAGGAAACAAACCATAGAGACAAAACTCAGAACTTCTTTATTTTGTCAAGATTCAAAGAGCTACTACAAACCATGTTGGATTAGAGTTCCAAATTCATCTATCTATATAGGAGAGAACAGAGTGAAACCTAAATATAAAAAATGCTCCTGTAGACGAACGCTTCAACGGAGAAGAACAAAATTGGGTGCGCCAAGTGGGATTTGTGTACTGATCATTACCACCAAGTATCATCAAGATTGGGTGAAAAAATATTTGCTGGTATTTTGGAAACTCGTTATTTCTTAGAAGCTTGGCAACCCATCTCAATGAAAGTGCTTCGACAGTCTGTGCCTCGGGCTACTTGAAGAGTAAACAAACCATAGAGACAAAACTCAGAACTTCTTTATTTTGTCAAGATTCAAAGAGCTACTACAAACCATGTTGGATTAGGGTTCCAAATTCATCTATCTATACAGGAGAGAACAGAGGGAAACCTAAATATAAAAACTGCTACTGTAGACGAACGATTCAACCTAGAAGAACAAAATTTGGTGAGCCAAGTGGGATTTGTGTACTGATCATTACCACCAAGTATCATCAAGATTGGGTGAAAAAATATTTTCTGGTATTTCGTAAACTCGTAATTTCTTAGAAGCTTGGCAACCCCTCTCTTGAAAGTGCTTTTCCACAGTCTGGGACTAGGGCTACTTGAAGAGGAAAGAAACCATAGAGACAAAACTGAGAACTCCTTTATTTTGTCAAGTTTCAAAGAGCTACTACAAACCATGTTGGATTTAGAGTTCCAAATTCATCTATCTATATATGAGAGAACAGAGTGAAACCTAAATATAAAAACTGCTACTGTAGACGAACGCTTCAACCTAGAATAACAAAATTTGGTGAGCCAAGTGGGATTTGTGTACTGATCATTACCACCAAGTATCATCAAAATTGGGTGAAAAAATATTTGCTGGTATTTCGGAAACTCGTTATTTTTAGATGCTTGGCAACCCCTCTCAATGAAAGTGCTTTTCCACAGTCTGTGCCTAGGGCTACTTGAAGAGGAAACAAACCATAGAGACAAAACTGAGAACTCCTTTATTTTGTCAAGTTTCAAAGAGCTACTACAATCCATGTTGGATTTAGAGTTCCAAATTCATCTATCTATATAGGAGAGAACAGACAGAAACCTAAGTATAAAAACTGCTACTGTAGACGAACGCTTCAACCTAGAAGAACAAAATTTGGCGAGCCAAGTGGGATTTGTGTACTGATCATTACCACCAAGTATCGTCAAGATTGGGTGAAAAAATATTTGCTGGTGTTTCGGAAACTTGTAAATTCTTAGAAGCTTGGCAACCACTCTCAATGAAAGTGCTTTTCCACAGTCTGTGCCTAGGGCTACTTGAAGAGGAAACAAACCATAGAGACAAAACTGAGAACTCCTTTATTTTGTCAAGTTTCAAAGAGCTACTACAAACCATGTTGGATTTAGAGTTCCCAATTCATCTATCTATATATGAGAGAACAGAGTGAAACCTAAATATAAAAACTGCTCCTGTAGACGAACGCTTCAACGTAGAAGAACAAAATTTGGTGAGCCAAGTGGGATTTGTGTACTGATCATTACCACCAAGTATCATCAAGATTGGGTGAAAAAATATTTGCTGGTATTTTGGAAACTCGTTATTTCTTAGAAGCTTGGCAACACATCTCAATGAAAGTGCTTCCACAGTCTGTGCCTAGGGCTACTTGAAGAGGAAACAAACCATAGAGACAAAGCTGAGAACTCCTTTATTTTGTCAAGTTTCAAAGAGCTACTACAATCCATGTTGGATTTAGAGTTCCAAATTCATCTACCTATATAGGAGAGAACAGAGAGAAACCTAAATATAAAAACTGCTACTGTAGACGAACGCTTCAACCTAGAAGAACAAAATTTGGTGAGCCAAGTGGGATCTGTGTACTCATCATTACCACCAAGTACCATCAAGATTGGGTGAAAAAATATTTGCTGGTATTTCGGAAACTCGTTATTTTTTAGAAGCTTGGCAACCCCTCTCATTGAAAGTGCTTTTCCACAGTCTGTGCCTAGGGCTACTTGAAGAGGAAACAAACCATAGAGACAAAACTCAGAATTCTTTATTTTGCAAGATTCAAAGAGCTACTACAAACCATGTTGGATTAGGGTTCCAAATTCATCTATCTATACAGGAGGGAACGGAGGGAAACCTAAATATAAAAACTGCTACTGTAGACGAACGCTTCAACCTAGATGAACAAAATTTAGTGAGCCATGTGGGATTTGTGTACTGATATTTACCACCAAGTATCATCAAGATTGGGTGAAAAAATATTTCCTGGTATTTCGGTGACTCGTAATTTCTTAGAAGCTTGGCAACCCCTCTCCATGAAAGTGCTTTTCCACAGTCTGTGACTAGGGCTACTTGAAGAGGAAACATACCATAGAGACAAAACTGAGAACTCCTTTATTTTGTCAAGTTTCAAAGAGCTACTACAATCCATGTTGGATTTAGAGTTCCAATTTCATCTATCTATATATGAGAGCACAAAGTGAAACCTAAACATAAAAACTGCTGCTGTAGACACACGCTTCAACCTAGAAGAACTAAATTTGGTGAGCCAATTGGGATCTGTGTACTCATCATTACCACCAAGTATCATCAATTGGGTGAAAAAATATTTGCTGGTATTTCGGAAACTCGTTATTTCTTAGAAGCTTGACAACCTCTCTCAATGAAAGTGCTCTTCCACAGTCTGTGCCTAGGGCTACTTGAAGAGGAAACAAACCATAGAGACAAAACACAGAACTTCTTTATTTTGTCAAGATTCAAAGAGCTACTACAAACCATGTTGGATTTAGAGTTCCAAATTCATCTTTCTATACAGGAGAGAACAGAGGGAAACCTAAATATAAAAACTGCTACTGTAGACGAACGCTTCAACCTAGAAGAACAAAATTTGGTGAGCCAAGTTGGATTTGTGTACTGATCATTACCACCAAGTATCATCAAGATTGGGTGAAAAAATATTTGCTGGTATTTCGGAAAATCGTAATTTCTTAGAAGCTTGGCAACCCCTCTCAATGAAAGTGCTTTTCCACAGTCTGTGACTAGGGCTACTTGAAGAGGAAAGAAACCATAGAGACAAAACTGAGAACTCCTTTATTTTGTCAAGTTTCAAAGAGCTACTACAAACCATGTTGGATTTAGAGTTCCAAATTCATCTATCTATATATGAGAGAACAGAGTGAAACCTAAATATAAAAACTGCTCCTGTAGACGAACGCTTCAACGTAGAAGAACAAAATTGGGTGAGCCAAGTGGGATTTGGGTACTGATCATTACCACCAAGTATCATCAAGATTGGGTGCAAAAATATTTGCTGGTATTTTGGAAACTCGTTATTTCTTAGAAGCTTGGCAACCCCTCTCAATGAAAGTGCTTTTCCACTGTCTGTGACTAGGGCTACTTGAAGAGGAAAGAAACCATAGAGACAAAACTGAGAACTCCTTTATTTTGTCAAGTTTCAAAGAGCTACTACAAACCATGTTGGATTTAGAGTCCCAAATTCATCTATCTATACAGGAGAGAACAGAGGGAAACCTAAATATAAAAACTGCTACTGTAGGGGAAAATTTCAACCTGGAAGAACAAAATTTGGTGAGCCAAGTGGGATTTGTGTACTGATCATTTCCACCAAGTATCATCAAGATTGGGTGAAAAAATATTTGCTGGTGTTTCGGAAAATTGTAATTTCTTAGAAGCTTGGCAACCCCTCTCAATGAAAGTGCTTTTCCACAGTCTGTGACTAGGGCTACTTGAAGAGGAAAGAAACCGTAGAGACAAAACTGAGAACTCCTTTATTTTGTCAAGTTTCAAAGAGCTACTACAAACCATGTTGGATTTAGAGTTCCAAATTCATCTATCTATATAGGAGAGAACAGAGGGAAACCTAAATATAAAAACTGCTATTGTAGACGAAAGCTTCAAACTAGAAGAACTAAATTTGGTGAGCCAAGTGGGATTTGTGTACTGATCATTACCACCAAGTATCAAAAAAATTGGGTGAAAAAATATTTGCTGGTATTTCGGAAACTCGTTGTGTCTTAGAAGCTTGGCAACCCCGCTCAATGAAAGTGCTTTTCCACAGTCTGTGCCTAGGGCTACTTGAAGAGGAAACAAACCCTAGAGACAAAACTGAGAACTCCTTTATTTTGTCAAGTTTCAAAGAGCTACTACAATCCATGTTGGATTTAGAGTTCCAAATTCATCTATCTATATAGGAGAGAACAGAGAGAAACCTAAATATAAAAACTGCTACTGTAGATGAACACTTCAACCTAGAAAAACAAAATTTTGTGAGCCAAGTGGGATTTGTGTACTGATCATTACCACCAAGTATCATCAAAATTGGGTGAAAAAATATTTGCTGGTATTTCGGAAACTCGTTATGTCTTAGAAGCTTGGCAACCCCTCTCAATGAAAGTGCTTTTCCACAGTCTGTGCCTAGGGCTACTTGAAGAGGAAACAAACCATAGAGACAAAACCGAGAACTCCTTTATTTTGTCAAGTTTAAAAGAGCTACTACAATCCATGTTGGATTTAGAGTTCCAAATTCATCTATCTATATAGGAGAGAACAGAGAGAAACCTAAATATAAAAACGGCTACTGTAGATGAACACTTCAACCTAGAAGAACAAAATTTGGTGAGCCAAGTGGGATTTGTGTACTGATCATAACCACCAAGTATCATCAAGATTGGGGGAAAAAATATTTGCTGGTGTTTCGGAAACTTGTAATTTCTTAGAAGCTTGGCAACCACTCTCAACGAAAGTGCTTTTCCACAGTCTGTGCCTAGGGCTACTTGAAGAGGAAACAAACCATAGAGACAAAACTGAGAACTCCTTTATTTTGTCAAGTTTCAAAGAGCTACTACAAACCATATTGGATTTAGAGTTCCAAATTCATCTATCTATATAGGAGAGAACAGAGAGAAACCTAAATATAAAAACTGCTACTGTAGACGAACGCTTCAACCTAGAAGAACAAAATTTGGTGAGCCAAGTGGGATCTGTGTACTCATCATTACCACCAAGTATCATCAACATTGGGTGAAAAACTATTTGCTGGTATTTCGGCAACTCGTTATGTCTTAGAAGCTTGGCAACCCCTCTCAATGAAAGTGCTTTTCCACAGTCTGTGCCTAGGGCTACTTGAAGAGGAAACAAACCATAGAGACAAAACCGAGAACTCCTTTATTTTGTCAAGTTTAAAAGAGCTACTACAATCCATGTTGGATTTAGAGTTCCAAATTCATCTATCTATATAGGAGAGAACAGAGAGAAACCTAAATATAAAAACGGCTACTGTAGATGAACACTTCAACCTAGAAGAACAAAATTTGGTGAGCCAAGTGGGATTTGTGTACTGATCATAACCACCAAGTATCATCAAGATTGGGGGAAAAAATGTTTGCTGGTGTTTCGGAAACTTGTAATTTCTTAGAAGCTTGGCAACCACTCTCAACGAAAGTGCTTTTCCACAATCTGTGCCTAGAGCTACTTGAAGAGGAAACAAACCATAGAGACAAAACTGAGAACTCCTTTATTTTGTCAAGTTTCAAAGAGCTACTACAAACCATGTTGGGTTTAGAGTTCCAAATTCATCTATCTATATAGGAGAGAACAGAGAGAAACCTAAATATAAAAACTGCTACTGTAGACGAACGCTTCAACCTAGAAGAACAAAATTTGGTGAGCCAAGTGGGATCTGTGTACTCATCATTACCACCAAGTATCATCAACATTGGGTGAAAAACTATTTGCTGGTATTTCGGAAACTCGTTATTTCTTAGAAGCTTGGCAACCCCTCTCATTGAAAGTGCTTTTCCACAGTCTGTGCCTAGGGCTACTTCAAGAGGAAACAAACCATAGAGACAAAACTCAGAACTTCTTTATTTTGTCAAGATTCAAAGAGCTACTACAAACCATGTTGGATTAGGGTTCCAAATTCATCTATCCATACAGGAGAGAACAGAGGGAAACCTAAATATAAAAACTGCTACTGTAGAGGAACGCTTCAACCTAGAAGAACAAAATTTGGTGAGCCAAGTGGGATTTGTGTACTGATCATTACCACGAAGTATCATCAAGATTGGGTGAAAAAATATTTCCTGGTATTTCGGAAACTCGTAATTTCTTAGAAGCTTGGCAACCCCTCTCAATGAAAGTGCTTTTCCACAGTCTGGGACTAGGGCTACTTGAAGAGGAAAGAAACCATAGAGACAAAACTGAGAACTGCTTTATTTTGTCAAGTTTCAAAGAGCTACTACAAACCATGTGGGATTTAGAGTTCCAAATTCATCTATCTTACAGGAGAGAAGAGAGGGAAACCTAAATATAAAAACTGCTACTGTAGACGAACACTTCAACCTAGAAGAACAAAATTTGGTGAGCCAAGTGGGATTTGTGTACTGATCATTACCACCAAGTATCATCAAGATTGGGTGAAAAAATATTTGCTGGTGTTTCGGAAACTTGTAATTTCTTGGAAGCTTGGCAACCACTCTCAACGAAAGTGCTTTTCCACAGTCTGTGCCTAGGGCTACTTGAAGAGAAAACAAACCATAGAGACAAAACTGAGAACTCCTTTATTTTATCAAGTTTCAAAGAGCTACTACAAACCATGTTGGATTTAGAGTTCCAAATTCATCTATCTATTTAGGAGAGAACAGAGGGAAACCTAAATATGAAAACTGCTCCTGTAGACGAACGCTTCAACGTAGAAGAACAAAATTGGGTGAGCCAAGTGGGATTTGTGTACTGATCATTACCACCAAGTATCATCAAGATTGGGTGAAAAAATATTTGCTGGTGTTTCGGAAAATTGTAATTTCTTAGAAGCTTGGCAACCCCTCTCAATGAAAGTGCTTTTCCACAGTCTGTGACTAGGGCTACTTGAAGAGGAAAGAAACCATAGAGACAAAACTGAGAACTCCTTTATTTTGTCAAGTTTCAAAGAGCTACTACAAACCATGTTGGATTTAGAGTTCCAAATTCATCTATCTATATAGGAGAGAACAGAGGGAAACCTAAATATAAAAACTGCTACTGTAGACGAAAGCTTCAAACTAGAAGAACAAAATTTGGTGAGCCAAGTGGGATTTGTGTACTGATCATTACCACCAAGTATCATCAGAATTGGGTGAAAAAATATTTGCTGGTATTTCGGAAACTCGTTATGTCTTAGAAGCTTGGCAACCCCTCTCAATGAAAGTGCTTTTCCACAGTCTGTGCCTAGGGCTACTTTAAGAGGAAACAAACCATAGAGACAAAACTGAGAACTCCTTTATTTTGTCAAATTTCAAAGAGCTACTACAATCCATGTTGGATTTAGAGTTCCAAATTCATCTATCTATATAGGAGAGAACAGAGAGAAACCTTAATATAAAAACGGCTACTGTAGATGAACACTTCAACCTGGAAAAACAAAATTTGTTGAGCCAAGTGGGATTTGTGTACTGATCATTACCACGAAGTATCATCAAGATTGGGTGAAAAAATATTTGCTGGTGTTTCGGAAACTTGTAATTTCTTAGAAGCTTGGCAACCACTCTCAACGAAAGTGCTTTTCCACAGTCTGTGCCTAGGGATACTTGAAGAGGAAACAAACCATAGAGACAAAACTGAGAACTCCTTTATTTTGTCAAGTTTCAAAGACCTACTAGAAACCATGTTGGATTTAGAGTTAGAATTCATCTATCTATATATGAGAGAACAGAGTGAAACCTAAATATAAAAACTGCTCCTGTAGACGAACGCTTCAACGTAGAAGAACAAAATTGGGTGAGCCAAGTGGGATTTGTGTACTGATCATTACCACCAAGTATCATCAAGATTGGGTGCAAAAATATTTGCTGGTATTTTGGAAACTCGTTATTTCTTAGAAGCTTGGCAACCCCTCTCATTGAAAGTGCTTTTCCACAGTCTGTGCCTAGGGCTACTTGAAGAGGAAAGAAACCATAGAGACAAAACTGAGAACTCCTTTATTTTGTCAAGTTTCAAAGAGCTACTACAAACCATGTTGGATTTAGAGTCCCAAATTCATCTCTCTATACAGGAGAGAACAGAGGGAAACCTAAATATAAAAACTGGTACTGTAGGGGAACGCTTCAACCTAGAAGAACAAAATTTGGTGAGCCAAGTGGGATTTGTGTACTGATCATTTCCACCAAGTATCATCAAGATTGGGTGAAAAAATATTTGCTGGTGTTTCGGAAAACTGTAATTTCTTAGAAGCTTGGCAACCCCTCTCAATGAAAGTGCTTTTCCACAGTCTGTGACTAGGGCTACTTGAAGAGGAAAGAAACCGTAGAGACAAAACTGAGAACTCCTTTATTTTGTCAAGTTTCAAAGAGCTACTACAATCCATGTTGGATTTAGAGTTCCAAATTCATCTATCTATATAGGAGAGAACAGAGAGAAACCTAAATATAAAAACTGCTACTGTAGATGAACACTTCAACCTAGAAGAACAAAATTTGGTGAGCCAAGTGGGTTTTGTGTACTGATCATTACCACCAAGTATCATCAAGATTGGGTGAAAAAATATTTGCTGGTGTTTCGGAAACTTGTAATTTCTTAGAAGCTTGGCAACCACTCTCAAGGAAAGTGCTTTTCCACAGTCTGTGCCTAGGGCTACTTAAAGAGGAAACAAACCATAGAGACAAAACTGAGAACTCCTTTATTTTGTCAAGTTTCAAAGAGCTACTACAAACCATGTTGGATTTAGAGTTCCAAATTCATCTATCTATATATGAGAGAACAGAGTGAAACCTAAATATAAAAACTGCTCCTGTAGACTAACGCTTCAACGTAGAAGAACAAAATTGGGTGAGCCAAGTGGGATTTGTGTACTGATCATTACCACCAAGTATCATCAAGATTGGGTGAAAAAATATTTGCTGGTATTTTGGAAACTCGTTGTTTCTTAGAAGCTTGGCAACCCATCTCAATGAAAGTGCTTCCACAGTCTGTGCCTAGGGCTACTTGAAGAGGAAACAAACCATAGAGACAAAACTGAGTACTCCTTTATTTTGTCAAATTTCAAAGAGCTACTACAATCCATGTTGGATTTAGAGTTCCAAATTCATCTATCTATATAGGAGAGAACAGAGAGAAACCTAAATATAAAAACTGCTACTGTAGACGAACGCTTCAACCTAGAAGAACAAAATTTGGTAAGCCAAGTGGGACCTGTGTACTCATCATTACCACCAAGTATCATCAAGATTGGGTGAAAAAATATTTGCTGGTATTTCGGAAACTCGTTATTTCTTAGAAGCTTGGCAACCCCTCTCATTGAAAGTGCTTTTCCACAGTCTGTGCCTAGGGCTACTTGAAGAGGAAAGAAACCATAGAGACAAAACTGAGAACTCCTTTATTTTGTCAAGTTTCAAAGAGCTACTACAAACCATGTTGCATTTAGAGTCCCAAATTCATCTATCTATACAGGAGAGAACAGAGGGAAACCTAAATATAAAAACTGGTACTGTAGGGGAACGCTTCAACCTAGAAGAACAAAATTTGGTGAGCCAAGTGGGATTTGTGTACTGATCATTTCCACCAAGTATCATCAAGATTGGGTGAAAAAATATTTGCTGGTGTTTCGGAAAATTGTAATTTCTTAGAAGCTTGGCAACCCCTCTCAATGAAAGTGCTTTTCCACAGTCTGTGACTAGGGCTACTTGAAGAGGAAAGAAACCGTAGAGACAAAACTGAGAACTCCTTTATTTTGTCAAGTTTCAAAGAGCTACTACAAACCATGTTGGATTTAGAGTTCCAAATTCATCTATCTATATAGGAGAGAACAGAGGGAAACCTAAATATAAAAACTGCTACTGTAGACGAAAGCTTCAAACTAGAAGAACAAAATTTGGTGAGCCAAGTGGGATTTGTGTACTGATCATTACCACCAAGTATCAAAAAAATTGGGTGAAAAAATATTTGCTGGTATTTCGGAAACTCGTTGTGTCTTAGAAGCTTGGCAACCCCTCTCAATGAAAGTGCTTTTCCACAGTCTGTGCCTAGGGCTACTTGAAGAGGAAACAAACCATAGAGACAAAACTGAGAACTCCTTTATTTTGTCAAGTTTCAAAGAGCTACTACAATCCATGTTGGATTTAGAGTTCCAAATTCATCTATCTATATATGAGACAACAGAGAGAAACCTAAATATAAAAACTGCTACTGTAGATGAACACTTCAACCTAGAAGAACAAAATTTTGTGAGCCAAGTGGGTTTTGTGTACTGATCATTACCACCAAGTATCATCAAGATTGGGTGAAAAAATATTTGCTGGTGTTTCGGAAACTTGTAATTTCTTAGAAGCTTGGCAACCACTCTCAAGGAAAGTGCTTTTCCACAGTCTGTGCCTAGGGCTACTTAAAGAGGAAACAAACCATAGAGACAAAACTGAGAACTTCTTTATTTTGTCAAGTTTCAAAGAGCTACTACAAACCATGTTGGATTTAGAGTTCCAAATTCATCTATCTATATATGAGAGAACAGAGTGAAACCTAAATATAAAAACTGCTACTGTAGACGAACGCTTCAACCTAGAAGAACAAAATTTGGTAAGCCAAGTGGGACCTGTGTACTCATCATTACCACCAAGTATCATCAAGATTGGGTGAAAAAATATTTGCTGGTATTTCGGAAACTCGTTATTTCTTAGAAGCTTGGCAACCCCTCTCATTGAAAGTGCTTTTCCACAGTCTGTGCCTAGGGCTACTTGAAGAGGAACGAAACCATAGAGACAAAACTGAGAACTCCTTTATTTTGTCAAGTTTCAAAGAGCTACTACAATCCATGTTGGATTTAGAGTTCCAAATTCATCTATCTATATAGGAGAGAACAGAGTGAAACCTAAATATAAAAACTGCTCCTGTAGACGATCGCTTCAACCTAGAAGAACAAAATTTGGTGAGCCAAGTGGGATTTGTGTACTGATCATTACCACCAAGTATCATCAAGATTGGGTTAAAAAATATTTGCTGGTGTTTCGGAAACTTGTAATTTCTTAGAAGCTTGGCAACCCCTCTCAATGAAAGTGCTTTTCCACAGTCTGTTCCTAGGGCTACTTGAAGAGGAAACAAACCATAGAGACAAACCTGAGAACTCCTTTATTTTGTCAAGTTTCAAAGAGCTACTATAAACCATGTTGGATTTAGAGTTCCAAATTCATCTATCTATATAGGAGAGAACAGAGGGAAACCTAAATATCAAAACTGCTATTGTAGACGAACGCTTCAACCTAGAAGAACAAATATTGGTGAGCCAAGTGGGATTTGTGTACTGATCATTACCACCAAGTATCATCAAGATTGGGTGAAAAAATATTTGCTGGTATTTTAGAAACTCGTTATTTCTTAGAAGCTTGGCAACCCCTCTCATTGAAAGTGCTTTTCCACAGTCTGTGCCTAGGGCTACTTCAAGAGGAAACAAACCATAGAGACAAAACTCAGAACTTCTTTATTTTGTCACGATTCAAAGAGCTACTACAAACCATGTTGGATTTAGAGTTCCAAATTCATCTTTCTATACAGGAGAGAACAGAGGGAAACCTAAATATAAAAACTGCTACTGTAGACGAACGCTTCAACCTAGAAGAACAAAATTTGGTGAGCCAAGTTGGATTTGTGTACTGATCATTACCACCAAGTATCATCAAGATTGGGTGAAAAAATATTTGCTGGTATTTCGGAAAATCGTAATTTCTTAGAAGCTTGGCAACCCCTCTCAATGAAAGTGCTTTTCCACAGTCTGTGACTAGGGCTACTTGAAGAGGAAAGAAACCATAGAGACAAAACTGAGAACTCCTTTATTTTGTCAAGTTTCAAAGAGCTACTACAAACCATGTGGGATTTAGAGTTCCAAATTCATCTATTTATATTTGAGAGAACAGAGTGAAACCTAAATATAAAAACTGCTACTGTAGACGAACGCTTCAACCTAGCAGAACAAAATTTGGTGAGCCAAGTGGGATTTGTGTACTGATCATTACCACCAAGTATCATCAAGATTGGGTGAAAAAATATTTGCTGGTATTTTGGAAACTCGTTGTTTCTTAGAAGCTTGGCAACCCATCTCAATGAAAGTGCTTCCACAGTCTGTGCCTAGGGCTACTTGAAGAGGAAACAAACCATAGAGACAAAACTGAGAACTCCTTTTTTTTGTCAAATTTCAAAGAGCTACTACAATCCATGTTGGATTTAGAGTTCCAAATTCATCTATCTATATAGGAGAGAACAGAGAGAAACCTAAATATAAAAACTGCTACTGTAGACGAACGCTTCAACCTAGAAGAACAAAATCTGGTGAGCCAAGTGGGACCTGTGTACTCATCATTACCACCAAGTATCATCAAGATTGGGTGAAAAAATATTAGCTGGTATTTCGGAAACTCGTTATTTCTTAGAAGCTTGGCAACCCCTCTCATTGAAAGTGCTTTTCCACAGTCTGTGCCTAGGGCTACTTGAAGAGGAACCAAACCATAGAGACAAAACTGAGAACTCCTTTATTTTGTCAAGTTTCAAAGAGCTACTACAATCCATGTTGGATTTAGAGTTCCAAATTCATCTATCTATATAGGAGAGAACAGAGTGAAACCTAAATATAAAAACTGCTCCTGTAGACGAACGCTTCAACCTAGAAGAACAAAATTTGGTGAGCCAAGTGGGATTTGTGTACTGATCATTACCACCAAGTATCATCAAGATTGGGTGAAAAAATATTTGCTGGTGTTTCGGAAACTTGTAATTTCTTAGAAGCTTGGCAACCCCTCTCAATGAAATGCTTTTCCACAGTCTGTGCCTAGGGCTACTTGAAGAGGAAACAAACCATAGAGACAAAACTGAGAACTCCTTTTTTTTTTGTCAAATTTCAAAGAGCTACTACAATCCATGTTGGATTTAGAGTTCCAAATTCATCTATCTATATAGGAGAGAACAGAGTGAAACCTAAATATAAAAACTGCTCCTGTAGACGATCGCTTCAACCTAGAAGAACAAAATTTGGTGAGCCAAGTGGGATTTGTGTACTGATCATTACCACCAAGTATCATCAAGATTGGGTTAAAAAATATTTGCTGGTGTTTCGGAAACTTGTAATTTCTTAGAAGCTTGGCAACCCCTCTCAATGAAAGTGCTTTTCCACAGTCTGTTCCTAGGGCTACTTGAAGAGGAAACAAACCATAGAGACAAACCTGAGAACTCCTTTATTTTGTCAAGTTTCAAAGAGCTACTATAAACCATGTTGGATTTAGAGTTCCAAATTCATCTATCTATATAGGAGAGAACAGAGGGAAACCTAAATATCAAAACTGCTATTGTAGACGAACGCTTCAACCTAGAAGAACAAATATTGGTGAGCCAAGTGGGATTTGTGTACTGATCATTACCACCAAGTATCATCAAGATTGGGTGAAAAAATATTTGCTGGTATTTTAGAAACTCGTTATTTCTTAGAAGCTTGGCAACCCCTCTCATTGAAAGTGCTTTTCCACAGTCTGTGCCTAGGGCTACTTCAAGAGGAAACAAACCATAGAGACAAAACTCAGAACTTCTTTATTTTGTCACGATTCAAAGAGCTACTACAAACCATGTTGGATTTAGAGTTCCAAATTCATCTTTCTATACAGGAGAGAACAGAGGGAAACCTAAATATAAAAACTGCTACTGTAGACGAACGCTTCAACCTAGAAGAACAAAATTTGGTGAGCCAAGTTGGATTTGTGTACTGATCATTACCACCAAGTATCATCAAGATTGGGTGAAAAAATATTTGCTGGTATTTCGGAAAATCGTAATTTCTTAGAAGCTTGGCAACCCTCTCAATGAAAGTGCTTTTCCACAGTCTGTGACTAGGGCTACTTGAAGAGGAAAGAAACCATAGAGACAAAACTGAGAACTCCTTTATTTTGTCAAGTTTCAAAGAGCTACTACAAACCATGTGGGATTTAGAGTTCCAAATTCATCTATTTATATTTGAGAGAACAGAGTGAAACCTAAATATAAAAACTGCTACTGTAGACGAACGCTTCAACCTAGCAGAACAAAATTTGGTGAGCCAAGTGGGATTTGTGTACTGATCATTACCACCAAGTATCATCAAGATTGGGTGAAAAAATATTTGCTGGTATTTTGGAAACTCGTTGTTTCTTAGAAGCTTGGCAACCCATCTCAATGAAAGTGCTTCCACAGTCTGTGCCTAGGGCTACTTGAAGAGGAAACAAACCATAGAGACAAAACTGAGAACTCCTTTTTTTTGTCAAATTTCAAAGAGCTACTACAATCCATGTTGGATTTAGAGTTCCAAATTCATCTATCTATATAGGAGAGAACAGAGAGAAACCTAAATATAAAAACTGCTACTGTAGACGAACGCTTCAACCTAGAAGAACAAAATCTGGTGAGCCAAGTGGGACCTGTGTACTCATCATTACCACCAAGTATCATCAAGATTGGGTGAAAAAATATTAGCTGGTATTTCGGAAACTCGTTATTTCTTAGAAGCTTGGCAACCCCTCTCATTGAAAGTGCTTTTCCACAGTCTGTGCCTAGGGCTACTTGAAGAGGAACCAAACCATAGAGACAAAACTGAGAACTCCTTTATTTTGTCAAGTTTCAAAGAGCTACTACAATCCATGTTGGATTTAGAGTTCCAAATTCATCTATCTATATAGGAGAGAACAGAGTGAAACCTAAATATAAAAACTGCTCCTGTAGACGAACGCTTCAACCTAGAAGAACAAAATTTGGTGAGCCAAGTGGGATTTGTGTACTGATCATTACCACCAAGTATCATCAAGATTGGGTGAAAAAATATTTGCTGGTGTTTCGGAAACTTGTAATTTCTTAGAAGCTTGGCAACCCCTCTCAATGAAATGCTTTTCCACAGTCTGTGCCTAGGGCTACTTGAAGAGGAAACAAACCATAGAGACAAAACTGAGAACTCCTTTTTTTTTGTCAAATTTCAAAGAGCTACTACAATCCATGTTGGATTTAGAGTTCCAAATTCATCTATCTATATAGGAGAGAACAGAGAGAAACCTAAATATAAAAACTGCTACTGTAGACGAACGCTTCAACCTAGAAGAACAAAATTTGGTGAGCCACGTGGGACCTGTGTACTTATCATTACCACCAAGTATCATCAAGATTGGGTGAAAAAATATTAGCTGGTATTTCGGAAACTCGTTATTTCTTAGAAGCTTGGCAACCCCTCTCATTGAAAGTGCTTTTCCACAGTCTGTGCCTAGGGCTACTTGAAGAGGAACCAAACCATAGAGACAAAACTGAGAACTCCTTTATTTTGTCAAGTTTCAAAGAGCTACTACAATCCATGTTGGATTTAGACTTCCAAATTCATCTATCTATATAGGAGAGAACAGAGTGAAACCTAAATATAAAAACTGCTCCTGTAGACGAACGCTTCAACCTAGAAGAACAAAATTTGGTGAGCCAAGTGGGATTTGTGTACTGATCATTACCACCAAGTATCATCAAGATTGGGTGAAAAAATATTTGCTGGTGTTTCGGAAACTTGTAATTTCTTAGAAGCTTGGCAACCCATCTCAATGAAAGTGCTTTTCCACAGTTTGTGCCTAGGGCTACTTGAAGAGGTAACAAACATACAGACAAAACTGAGAACTCCTTTATTTTGTCAAGTTTCAAAGAGCTACTACAAACCATGTTGGATTTAGAGTTCCAAATTCATCTATCTATATAGGAGAGAACGGAGGGAAACCTAAATATAAAAACTGCTACTGTAGACGAACGCTTCAACCCAGAAGAACAAAATTTGGTGGGCCAAGTGGGATTTGTGTACTGATCATTACCACCAAGTATCATCAAGATTGGGTGAAAAAATATTTGCTGGTATTTCGGAAACTCGTACTTTCTTAGAAGCATGGCAACTCCTCTCAATGAAAGTGCTTTTCCACAGTCTGTGACTAGGGCTACTTGAAGAGGAAACAAACCATAGAGACAAAACTGAGAACTCCTTTATTTTGTCAAGTTTCAAAGAGCTACTACAAACCATGTTGGATTTAGAGTTCCAAATTCATCTATCTATATATGAGAGAACAGAGTGAAACCTAAATATAAAAACTGCTACTGTAGACGAACGCTTCAACCTAGAAGAACAAAATTTGGTGAGCCAAGTGGGATTTGTGTACTGATCATTACCACCAAGTATCATCAAAATTGGGTGAAAAAATATTTGCTGGTATTTCGGAAACTCGTTATTTCTTAGAAGCTTGGCAACCCCTCTCCATGAAAGTGCTTTTCCACAGTCTGTGCCTAGGGCTACTTGAAGAGGAAACAAACCATAGAGACAAAACTGAGAACTCCTTTATTTTGTCAAGTTTCAAAGAGCTACTACAAACCATGTTGGATTTAGAGTTCCAAATTCATCTATCTATATAGGAGAGAACAAAGAGAAACTTAAATATAAAAACTGCTACTGTAGACGAACGCTTCAACCTAGAAGAACAAAATTTGGTGAGCCAAGTGGGATCTGTGTACTCATCATTACCACCAAGTATCATCAAGATTATGTGAAAAAATATTTGCTGGTATTTCGGAAACTTGTTATTTCTTAGAAGCTTGGCAACCCCTCTCATTGAAAGTGCTTTTCCACAGTCTGTGCCTAGGGCTACTTCAAGAGGAAACAAACCATAGAGACAAAACTGAGAACTCCTTTATTTTGTCAAGATTCAAAGAGCTACTACAAACCATGTTGGATTAGGGTTCCAAATTCATCTATCTATATAGGAGAGAACAGAGTGAAACCTAAATATAAAAAATGCTCCTGTAGACGAACGCTTCAACGTAGAAGAACAAAATTGGGTGAGCCAAGTGGGATTTGTGTACTGATCATTACCACCAAGTATCATCAAGATTGGGTGAAAAAATATTTGCTGGTATTTTGGAAACTCGTTATTTCTTAGAAGCTTGGCAACCCATCTCAATGAAAGTGCTTCGACAGTCTGTGCCTCGGGCTACTTGAAGAGGAAACAAACCAAAGAGACAAAACTCAGAACTTTTTTATTTTGTCAAGATTCAAAGAGCTACTACAAACCATGTTGGATTAGGGTTCCAAATTCATCTATCTATACAGGAGAGAACAGAGGGAAACCTAAATATAAAAACTGCTACTGTAGACGAACGATTCAACCTAGAAAAACAAAATTTGGTGAGCCAAGTGGGATTTGTGTACTGATCATTACCACCAAGTATCATCAAGATTGGGTGAAAAAATATTTTCTGGTATTTCGTAAACTCGTAATTTCTTAGAAGCTTGGCAACCCCTCTCTTGAAAGTGCTTTTCCACAGTCTGGGACTAGGGCTACTTGAAGAGGAAAGAAACCATAGAGACCAAACTGAGAACTCCTTTATTTTGTCAAGTTTCAAAGAGCTACTACAATCCATGTTGGATTTAGAGTTCCAAATTCATCTATCTATATAGGAGAGAACAGACAGAAACCTAAATATAAAAACTGCTACTGTAGACGAACGCTTCAACCTAGAAGAACAAAATTTGGTGAGCCAAGTGGGATTTGTGTACTGATCATTACCACCAAGTATCGTCAAGATTGGGTGAAAAAATATTTGTTGGTGTTTCGGAAACTTGTAAATTCTTAGAAGCTTGGCAACCACTCTCAATGAAAGTGCTTTTCCACAGTCTGTGCCTAGGGCTACTTGAAGAGGAAACAAACCATAGAGACAAAACTGAGAACTCCTTTATTTTGTCAAGTTTCAAAGAGCTACTACAAACCATGTTGGATTTAGAGTTCCAAATTCATCTATCTATATATGAGAGAACAGAGTGAAACCTAAATATAAAAACTGCTCCTGTAGACGAACGCTTCAACGTAGAAGAACAAAATTTGGTGAGCCAAGTGGGATTTGTGTACTGATCATTACCACCAAGTATCATCAAGATTGGGTGAAAAAAAATATGCTGGTATTTTGGAAACTCGTTATTTCTTAGAAGCTTGGCAACACATCTCAATGAAAGTGCTTCCACAGTCTGTGCCTAGGGCTACTTGAAGAGGAAACAAACCATAGAGACAAAGCTGAGAACTCCTTTATTTTGTCAAGTTTCAAAGAGCTACTACAATCCATGTTGGATTTAGAGTTCCAAATTCATCTATCTATATAGGAGAGAACAGAGAGAAACCTAAATATAAAAACTGCTACTGTAGACGAACGCTTCAACCTAGAAGAACAAAATTTGGTGAGCCAAGTGGGATCTGTGTACTCATCATTACCACCAAGTACCATCAAGATTGGGTGAAAAAATATTTGCTGGTATTTCGGAAACTCGTTATTTTTTAGAAGCTTGGCAACCCCTCTCATTGAAAGTGCTTTTCCACAGTCTGTGCCTAGGGCTACTTGAAGAGGAAACAAACCATAGAGACAAAACTCAGAATTCTTTATTTTGTCAAGATTCAAAGAGCTACTACAAACCATGTTGGATTAGGGTTCCAAATTCTTCTATCTATACAGGAGGGAACGGAGGGAAACCTAAATATAAAAACTGCTACTGTAGACGAACGCTTCAACCTAGATGAACAAAATTTAGTGAGCCATGTGGGATTTGTGTACTGATCATTACCACCAAGTATCATCAAGATTGGGTGAAAAAATATTTCCTGGTATTTCGGAGACTCCTAATTTCTTAGAAGCTTGGCAACCCCTCTCCATGAAAGTGCTTTTCCACAGTCTGTGACTAGGGCTACTTGAAGAGGAAACAAACCATAGAGACAAAACTGAGAACTCCTTTATTTTGTCAAGTTTCAAAGAGCTACTACAATCCATGTTGGATTTAGTGTTCCAATTTCATCTATCTATATATGAGAGCACAAAGTGAAACCTAAATATAAAAACTGCTACTGTAGACAAACGCTTCAACCTAGAAGAACTAAATTTGGTGAGCCAATTGGGATCTGTGTACTCATCATTACCACCAAGTATCATCAATTGGGTGAAAAAATATTTGCTGGTATTTCGGAAACTCGTTATTTCTTAGAAGCTTGGCAACCTCTCTCAATGAAAGTGCTCTTCCACAGTCTGTGCCTAGGGCTACTTGAAGAGGAAACAAACCATAGAGACAAAACACAGAACTTCTTTATTTTGTCAAGATTCAAAGAGCTACTACAAACCATGTTGGATTTAGAGTTCCAAATTCATCTTTCTATACAGGAGAGAACAGAGGGAAACCTAAATATAAAAACTGCTACTGTAGACGAACGCTTCAACCTAGAAGAACAAAATTTGGTGAGCCAAGTTGGATTTGTGTACTGATCATTACCACCAAGTATCATCAAGATTGGGTGAAAAAATATTTCCTGGTATTTCGGAAACTCGTAATTTCTTAGAAGCTTGGCAACCCCTCTCAATGAAAGTGCTTTTCCACAGTCTGTGACTAGGGCTACTAGAAGAGGAAAGAAACCATAGAGACAAAACTGAGAACTCCTTTATTTTGTCAAGGTTAAAGAGCTACTACAAACCATGTTGGATTTAGAGTTCCAAATTCATCTATCTATATATGAGAGAACAGAGTGAAACCTAAATATAAAAACTGCTACTGAAGACGAACGCTTCAACCTAGAAGAACAAAATTTGGTGAGCCAAGTGGGATTTGTGTATTGATCATTACCACCAAGTATCATCAAAATTGGGTGAAAAAATATTTGCTGGTATTTCGGAAACTCGTTATTTCTTAGAAGCTTGGCAACCCCTCTCATTGAAAGTGCTTTTCCACAGTCTGTGCCTAGGGCTACTTGAAGAGGAAACAAACCATATAGACAAAACTGAGAACTCCTTTATTTTGTCAAGTTTCAAAGAGCTACTACAATCCATGTTGGATTTAGAGTTCCAAATTCATCTATCTATATAGGAGAGAACAGACAGAAACCTATATATAAAAACTGCTACTGTAGACGAACGCTTCAACCTAGAAGAACAAAATTTGGTGAGCCAAGTGGGATTTGTGTACTGATCATTACCACCAAGTATCATCAAGATTGGGTGAAAAAATATTTGCTGGTGTTTCGGAAACATGTAATTTCTTGGAATCTTGGCAACCCCTCTCAATGAAACTGCTTTTCCACAGTATGTGCCTAGGGCTACTAGAAGAGGAAAGAAACCATAGAGACAAAACTGAGAACTCCTTTATATTGTCAAATTTCAAAAAGCTACTACAAACCATGTTGGATTTAGAGTTCCAAATTCATCTATCTATATATGAGAGAACAGAGTGAAACCTAAATATAAAAACTGCTACTGTAGACGAACGCTTCAAACTAGAAGAACAAAATTTGGTGAGCCAATAGGGTTTTGTGTACTGATCATTACCACCAAGTATCATCAAGATTGGGTTAAAAAATATTTGCTGGTATTTCGGAAACTTGTTATTTCTTAGAAGCTTGGCAACCCCTCTCCATGAAAGTGCTTTTCCACAGTCTGTGCCTAGGGCTACTTGAAGAGGAAACAAACCATAGATACAAACCTGAGAACTCCTTTACTTTGTCAAGTTCCAAAGAGCTACTATAAACCATGTTGGATTTAGAGTTCCAAATTCATCTATCTATATAGGAGAGAACAGAGGGAAACCTAAATATCAAAACTGCTATTGTAGACGAACGCTTCAACCTAGAAGAACAAATATTGGTGAGCCAAGTGGGATTTGTGTACTGATCATTACTACCAAGTATCATCAAGATTGGGTGAAAAAATATTTGCTGGTATTTTAGAAACTCGTTATTTCTTAGAAGCTTGGCAACCCATCTCAATGAAAGTGCTTTTCCACAGTTTGTGCCTAGGGCTACTTGAAGAGGAAACAAACCATACAGACAAAACTGAGAACTCCTTTATTTTGTCAAGTTTCAAAGAGCTACTACAAACCATGTTGGATTTAGAGTTCCAAATTCATCTATCTATATAGGAGAGAACGGAGGGAAACCTAAATATAAAAACTGCTACTGTAGACGAACGCTTCAACCCAGAAGAACAAAATTTGGTGGGCCAAGTGGAATTTGTGTACTGATCATTACCACCAAGTATCATCAAGATTGGGTGAAAAAATATTTGCTGGTATTTCGGAAACTCGTAATTTCTTAGAAGCATGGCAACTCATCTCAATGAAAGTGCTTTTCCACAGTCTGTGACTAGGGCTACTTGAAGAGGAAAGAAACCATAGAGACAAAACTGAGAACTCCTTTATTTTGTCTAGTTTCAAAAAGCTACTACAAACCATGTTGGATTTAGAGTTCCAAATTCATCTATCTATATATGAGAGAACAGAGTGAAACCTAAATATAAAAACTGCTACTGTAGACGAACGCTTCAACCTAGAAGAACAAAATTTGGTGAGCCAAGTGGGATTTGTGTACTGATCATTACCACCAAGTATCATCAAAATTGGGTGAAAAAATATTTGCTGGTATATCGGAAACTCGTTATTTCTTAGAAGCTTGGCAACCCCTCTCCATGAAAGTGCTTTTCCACAGTCTGTGCCTAGGGCTACTTGAAGAGGAAAGAAACCATAGAGACAAAACTGAGAACTCCTTTATTTTGTAAAGTTTCAAAGAGCTACTACAAAGCATGTTGGATTTAGAGTTCCAAATTCATCTATCTATATATGAGAGAACAGAGTGAAACCTAAATATAAAAACTGCTACTGTAGACGAACGCTTCAACCTAGAAAAACAAAATTTGGTGAGCCAAGTGGAATTTGTGTAATGATCATTACCACCAAGTATCATCAAAATTGGGTGAAAAAATATTTGCTGGTATTTCGGAAATTCGTTATTTCTTAGAAGCTTGGCAACCCCTCTCAATGAAAGTGCTTTTCCACAGTGTGTGCCTAGAGCTACTTGAAGAGGAAACAAACCATAGAGACAAAACTAAGAACTAGTTTATTTTGTCAAGTTTCAAAGAGCTACTACAAACCATGTTGGATTTAGAGTTCCAAATTCATCTATCTACATATGAGAGAACAGAGTGAAACCTAAATATAAAAACTGCTCCTGTAGACGAACGCTTCAACCTAGAAGAACAAAATTGGGTGAGCCAAGTGGGTTTGTGTACTTATCATTACCACCAAGTATCATCAAGATTGGGTGAAAAAATATTTGCTGGTATTTTGGAAACTCGTTATTGCATAGAATCTTGGCAACCCATCTCAATGAAAGTGCTTTTCCACAGTCTGTGCCTAGGGCTACTTGAAGAGGAAACAAACCATAGAGACAAAACTGAGAACTCCTTTATTTTGTCAAGTTTCAAAGAGCTACTACAATCCATGTTGGATTTAGAGTTCCAAATTCATCTATCTATATATGAGAGCAAAAAGTGAAACCTAAATATAAAAACTGCTACTGTAGACAAACGCTTCAACCTAGAAGAACTAAATTTGGTGAGCCAATTGGGATCTGTGTACTCATCATTACCACCAAGTATCATCAATTGGGTGAAAAAATATTTGCTGGTATTTCAGAAACTCGTTATTTCTTAGAAGCTTGGCAACCTCTCTCAATGAAAGTGCTCTTCCACAGTCTGTGCCTAGGGCTACTTGAAGAGGAAACAAACCATAGAGACAAAACACAGAACTTCTTTATTTTGTCAAGATTCAAAGAGCTACTACAAACCATGTTTGATTTAGAGTTCCAAATTCATCTTTCTATACAGGAGAGAACAGAGGGAAACCTAAATATAAAAACTGCTACTGTAGACGAACGCTTCAACCTAGAAGAACAAAATTTGGTGAGCCAAGTTGGATTTGTGTACTGATCATTACCACCAAGTATCATCAAGATTGGGTGAAAAAATATTTGCTGCTATTTCGGAAACTCGTAATTTCTTAGAAGCTTGGCAACCCCTCTCAATAAAAGTGCTTTTCCACAGTCTGTGACTAGGGCTACTTGAAGAGGAAAGAAACCATAGAGACAAAACTGAGAACGCCTTTATTTTGTCAAGTTTCAAAGAGCTACTACAAACCATGTTGGATTTAGAGTCCCAAATTCATCTATCTATACAGGAGAGAACAGAGGGAAACCTAAATATAAAAAATGCTACTGTAGACGAACGCTTCAACCTAGAAGAACAAAATTTGGTGTGCCAAGCGGGATTTGTGTACTGTTCATTTCCACCAAGGATCATCAAGATTGGGTGAAAAAATATTTGCTGGTCTTCGGAAACTTGTAATTTCTTAGAAGCTTGGCAACCACTCTCAATGAAAGTGCTTTTCCACAGTCTGTGCCTAGGGCTACTTGAAGAGGAAACAAACCATAGAGACAAAACTGAGAACTCCTTTATTTTGTCAAGTTTCAAAGAGCTACTACAAACCATGTTGGATTTAGAGTTCCAAATTCATCTATCTATATATGAGAGAACAGAGTGAAACCTAAATATAAAAACTGCTACTGTAGACGAACGCTTCAACCTAGAAGAACAAAATTTGGTGAGCCAAGTGGGATTTGTGTACTGATCATTACCACCAAGTATCATCAAAATTGGGTGAAAAAATATTTGCTGGTATATCGGAAACTCGTTATTTCTTAGAAGCTTGGCAACCCCTCTCCATGAAAGTGCTTTTCCACAGTCTGTGCCTAGGGCTACTTGAAGAGGAAAGAAACCATAGAGACAAAACTGAGAACTCCTTTATTTTGTAAAGTTTCAAAGAGCTACTACAAAGCATGTTGGATTTAGAGTTCCAAATTCATCTATCTATATATGAGAGAACAGAGTGAAACCTAAATATAAAAACTGCTACTGTAGACGAACGCTTCAACCTAGAAAAACAAAATTTGGTGAGCCAAGTGGAATTTGTGTAATGATCATTACCACCAAGTATCATCAAAATTGGGTGAAAAAATATTTGCTGGTATTTCGGAAATTCGTTATTTCTTAGAAGCTTGGCAACCCCTCTCAATGAAAGTGCTTTTCCACAGTGTGTGCCTAGAGCTACTTGAAGAGGAAACAAACCATAGAGACAAAACTAAGAACTAGTTTATTTTGTCAAGTTTCAAAGAGCTACTACAAACCATGTTGGATTTAGAGTTCCAAATTCATCTATCTACATATGAGAGAACAGAGTGAAACCTAAATATAAAAACTGCTCCTGTAGACGAACGCTTCAACGTAGAAGAACAAAATTTGGTGAGCCAAGTGGGTTTGTGTACTTATCATTACCACCAAGTATCATCAAGATTGGGTGAAAAAATATTTGCTGGTATTTTGGAAACTCGTTATTGCATAGAATCTTGGCAACCCATCTCAATGAAAGTGCTTTTCCACAGTCTGTGCCTAGGGCTACTTGAAGAGGAAACAAACCATAGAGACAAAACTGAGAACTCCTTTATTTTGTCAAGTTTCAAAGAGCTACTACAATCCATGTTGGATTTAGAGTTCCAAATTCATCTATCTATATATGAGAGCAAAAAGTGAAACCTAAATATAAAAACTGCTACTGTAGACAAACGCTTCAACCTAGAAGAACTAAATTTGGTGAGCCAATTGGGATCTGTGTACTCATCATTACCACCAAGTATCATCAATTGGGTGAAAAAATATTTGCTGGTATTTCAGAAACTCGTTATTTCTTAGAAGCTTGGCAACCTCTCTCAATGAAAGTGCTCTTCCACAGTCTGTGCCTAGGGCTACTTGAAGAGGAAACAAACCATAGAGACAAAACACAGAACTTCTTTATTTTGTCAAGATTCAAAGAGCTACTACAAACCATGTTTGATTTAGAGTTCCAAATTCATCTTTCTATACAGGAGAGAACAGAGGGAAACCTAAATATAAAAACTGCTACTGTAGACGAACGCTTCAACCTAGAAGAACAAAATTTGGTGAGCCAAGTTGGATTTGTGTACTGATCATTACCACCAAGTATCATCAAGATTGGGTGAAAAAATATTTGCTGGTATTTCGGAAACTCGTAATTTCTTAGAAGCTTGGCAACCCCTCTCAATGAAAGTGCTTTTCCACAGTCTGTGACTAGGGCTACTTGAAGAGGAAAGAAACCATAGAGACAAAACTGAGAACTCCTTTATTTTGTCAAGTTTCAAAGAGCTACTACAAACCATGTTGGATTTAGAGTCCCAAATTCATCTATCTATACAGGAGAGAACAGAGGGAAACCTAAATATAAAAAATGCTACTGTAGACGAACGCTTCAACCTAGAAGAACAAAATTTGGTGAGCCAAGCGGGATTTGTGTACTGTTCATTTCCACCAAGTATCATCAAGATTGGGTGAAAAAATATTTGCTGGTCTTCGGAAACTTGTAATTTCTTAGAAGCTTGGCAACCACTCTCAATGAAAGTGCTTTTCCACAGTCTGTGCCTAGGGCTACTTGAAGAGGAAACAAACCATAGAGACAAAACTGAGAACTCCTTTATTTTGTCAAGTTTCAAAGAGCTACTACAATCCATGTTGGATTTAGAGTTCCAAATTCATCTATCTATATATGAGAGCAAAAAGTGAAACCTAAATATAAAAACTGCTACTGTAGACAAACGCTTCAACATAGAAGAACTAAATTTGGTGAGCCAATTGGGATCTGTATACTAATCATTACCACCAAGTATCATCAATTGGGTGAAAAAATATTTGCTGGTATTTCAGAAACTCGTTATTTCTTAGAAGCTTGGCAACCTCTCTCAATGAAAGTGCTCTTCCACAGTCTGTGCCTAGGGCTACTTGAAGAGGAAACAAACCATAGAGACAAAACACAGAACTTCTTTATTTTGTCAAGTTTCAAAGAGCTACTACAAACCATGTTGGATTTAGAGTTCCAAATTCATCTTTCTATACAGGAGAGAACAGAGGGAAACCTAAATATAAAAACTGCTACTGTAGACGAACGCTTCAACCTAGAAGAACAAAATTTGGTGAGCCAAGTTGGATTTGTGTACTGATCATAACCACCAAGTATCATCAAGATTGGGGGAAAAAATATTTGCTGGTATTTCGGAAACTCGTAATTTCTTAGAAGCTTGGCAACCCCTCTCAATGAAAGTGCTTTTCCACAGTCTGTGACTAGGGCTACTTGAAGAGGAAAGAAACCATAGAGACAAAACTGACAACTCCTTTATTTTGTCAAGTTTCAAAGAGCTACTACAAACCATGTTGGATTTAGAGTCCCAAATTCATCTATCTATACAGGAGAGAACAGAGGGAAACCTAAATATAAAAAATGCTACTGTAGACGAACGCTTCAACCTAGAAGAACAAAATTTGGTGAGCCAAGCGTTATTTGTGCACTGTTCATTTCCACCAAGTATCATCAAGATTGGGTGAAAAAATATTTGCTGGTCTTCGGAAACTTGTAATTTCTTAGAAGCTTGGCAACCACTCTCAATGAAAGTGCTTTTCCACAGTCTGTGCCTAGGGCTACTTGAAGAGGAAACAAAATATAGAGACAAAACTGAGAACTCCTTTATTTTGTCAAGTTTCAAAGAGCTACTACAAACCATGTGGGATTTAGAGTTCCAAATTCATCTATTTATATTTGAGAGAACAGAGTGAAACCTAAATATAAAAACTGCTACTGTAGACGAACGCTTCAACCTAGAAGAACAAAATTTGGTGAGCCAAGTGGGATTTGTGTACTGATCATTACCACCAAGTATCATCAAGATTGGGTGAAAAAATATTTCCTGGTATTTCGGAAACTCGTAATTTCTTAGAAGCTTGGCAACCCCTCTCAATGAAAGTGCTTTTCCTCAGAATGTGACTAGGGCTACTAGAAGAGGAAAGAAACCATAGAGACAAAACTGAGAACTCCTTTATTTTGTCAAGGTTCAAAGAGCTACTACAAACCATGTTGGATTTAGAGTTCCAAATTCATCTATCTATATATGAGAGAACAGAGTGAAACCTAAATATAAAAACTGCTACTGTAGACGAACGCTTCAACCTAGAAGAACAAAATTTGGTGAGCCAAGTGGGATTTGTGTATTGATCATTACCACCAAGTATCATCAAGATTGGGTGAAAAAATATTTGCTGGTATTTCGGAAACTCGTTATTTCTTAGAAGCTTGGCAACCCCTGTCAATGAAAGTGCTTTTCCACAGTCTGTGCCTAGGGCTCTTTGAAGAGGAAACAAACCATTGAGACAAAACTGAGAACTCCTTTATTTTGTCAAGTTCCAAAGAGCTACTACAATCCATGTTGGATTTAGAGTTCCAAATTCATCTATCTATATAGGAGAGAACAGACAGAAACCTATATATAAAAACTGCTACTGTAGACGAACGCTTCAACCTAGAAGAACAAAATTTGGTGAGCCAAGTTGGATTTGTGTACTGATCATTACCACCAAGTATCATCAAGATTGGGTGAAAAAATATTTGCTGGTATTTCGGAAACTTGTTATTTCTTAGAAGCTTGGCAACCCCTCTCAATGAAAGTGCTTTTCCACAGTCTGTGCCTAGGGCTACTTGAAGAGGAAACAAACCATAGATACAAACCTGAGAACTCCTTTATTTTGTCAAGTTTCAAAGAGCTACTATAAACCATGTTGGATTAAGAGTTCCAAATTCATCTATCTATATAGGAGAGAACAGACAGAAACCTATATATAAAAACTGCTACTGTAGACGAACGCTTCAACCTAGAAGAACAAAATTTGGTGAGCCAAGTTGGATTTGTGTACTGATCATTACCACCAAGTATCATCAAGATTGGGTGAAAAAATATTTGCTGGTATTTCGGAAACTTGTTATTTCTTAGAAGCTTGGCAACCCCTCTCAATGAAAGTGCTTTTCCACAGTCTGTGCCTAGGGCTACTTGAAGAGGAAACAAACCATAGATACAAACCTGAGAACTCCTTTATTTTGTCAAGTTTCAAAGAGCTACTATAAACCATGTTGGATTAAGAGTTCCAAATTCATCTATCTATATAGGAGAGAACAGACAGAAACCTATATATAAAAACTGCTACTGTAGACGAACGCTTCAACCTAGAAGAACAAAATTTGGTGAGCCAAGTTGGATTTGTGTACTGATCATTACCACCAAGTATTTTCAAGATTGGGTGAAAAAATATTTGCTGGTATTTCGGAAACTTGTTATTTCTTAGAAGCTTGGCAACCCCTCTCAATGAAAGTGCTTTTCCACAGTCTGTGCCTAGGGCTACTTGAAGAGGAAACAAACCATAGATACAAACCTGAGAACTCCTTTATTTTGTCAAGTTTCAAAGAGCTACTATAAACCATGTTGGATTAAGAGTTCCAAATTCATCTATCTATATAAGAGAGAACAGAGGGAAAAATAAATATCAAAACTGCTATTGTAGACGAACGCTTCAACCTAGAAGAACAAATATTGGTGAGCCAAGTGGGATTTGTGTACTGATCATTATCACCAAGTATCATCAAGATTGGGTGAAAAAATATTTGCTGGTGTTTTAGAAACTCGTTATTTCTTAGAAGCTTGGCAACCCATCTCAATGAAAGTGCTTTTCCACGGTTTGTGCCTAGGGC
>NW_027517803.1:0-39579 GCF_048772815.1 Callospermophilus lateralis
AGTGTTATTCGCCAGTCCCAGCTTTAGGATACAAGAGGAAACAAACCTTAGAGATAGAACGTAGAACTACTTTATTGTGTCAAGTTTCAAGAAGCTAGCACAAACCGTGTTTGAATTAGAGTTCTAACTGCATCTGTCAATATAGGAGAAAACAGAGTGAAACCTATAATTTCTAACTGTTCCTGCAAACGAATGCTACAACCTAGAAGAACAAAACTTGGGCATCCCCGTTTGATTGGTGTACTGATCAATACTTGAAAGAATCATGAAGATTGGATGAAAAAATATATGTTGAGATTTCAGGAGACGGTAGTTTTTTGGAAGCTTAACAACGGCTTTCATTGAAAGTGTTATTCGCCGGTCTCTGCTTAAGGCTACATCAAGAGGAAACAAACCTTAGAGATAGAACGTAGAACTACTTTATTGTGTCAAGTTTCAAGAAGCTAGCACAAACCGTGTTTGAATTAGAGTTCTAACTGCATCTGTCAATATAGGAGAAAACAGAGTGCAACCTAAAATTTCTAACTGTTCCTGCAAACGAATGCTACAACCTAGAAGAACAAAACTTGGGCATCCACGTTTGATTGGTGTACTGATCAATACTTGAAAGAATCATGAAGATTGGATGCAAAAATATATGTTGAGATTTCAGGAGACAGTAGTTTCTTGGAAGCTTAACAACGCCTTTCATTGAAAGTGTTATTCGCCGGTCTCTGCTTAAGGCTACATGAAGAGGAAAAAAACATTAGAGATAGAACGTAGGACTACTTTATTGTGTCAAGTTTCAAGAAGCTAGCACAAACAATGTTTGATTTAGAGTTTGAACTGCATCTGTCAATATAGGAGAAAACACAGTGAAACCTATAATTTCTAACTGTTACTGCCAACGAATGCTTCAACCTAGGAGAACGGAACTTGAACATCCACGTTTTATTGGTGTACTGCTCATTACTTGAAATTATCATGAAGGTCGGAAAAAAAAAATGTTGAGACTTTCAGGAGCCTGTAGTATTTTGGCAGCCTAACAACGCCTTTCATTGAATGTGTCTTTCGTCAGTCTCTGCTTAGGTCTACATCCAGAGGAAACAAAAAATAAAAATAGAATGTAGAACTACTTTACTGTTTCAAGTTTCAAGAAGCTAGCACAAACCGTGTTTTATTTAGAGTTCGAACTACATTTGTCAATATAGGAGAAAACAGAGTGAAACCTAAAAATTCAAACTGTTACTCCAAAAGAAGGCTTCAATCTAGGAGAACTAAACTTTGGCATCCAAGTGGGATTGGTGTACTGATCATTACTTGAAAGTATCATGAAGATCGGATGAAAAAATATATGTTGAGATTTCAGGAGACTCTAGTGTGTTGGAAGTTTGGCAACCCCTTTCAGTATAAGTGTTATTGGCCAGTCCCAGGTTTAGGATACAAGAGGAAACAAACCTTAGAGTTAGAACATAGAACTACTTTATTGTGTCAAGTTTCAAGAAGCTAGCACAAACCGTGTTTGATTTAGAGTTCTAACTGCATCTGTCAATATAGGAGAAAACAGAGTGAAACCTATAATTTCTCACTGTTCCTGCAAACGAATGCTACAACCTAGAAGAACAAAACATGGGCATCCACGTTTGATTGGTGTCCTGATCAATACTCGAAAGAATCATGAAGATTGGATGAAAAAATATATGTTGAGATTTCAGGAGACGGTAGTTTTTTGGAAGCTTAACAACACCTTTCATTGAAAGTGTTATTCGCCGGTCTCTGCTTAAGGCTACATCAAGAGGAAAAAAACCTTAGAGATAGAACGTAGAACTACTTTATTGTGTCAAGTTTCAAGAAGCTAGCACAAACCATGTTTGATTTAGAGTTCGAACTGCATCTGTCAATATAGGAGAAAACAGAGTGAAAACTAAAAATTCAAACTGTTATTGAAAACGAATGCTTCAACCTAGGAGAACGGAACTTGAACATCCACGTTTTATTGGTGTACTGCTCATTACTTGAAATTATCATGAAGGTCGGAAAAAAAAATATGTTGAGATTTCAGGAGACAGTAGTATTTTGGCAGCCTAACAACGCCTTTCATTGAATGTGTCTTTCGTCAGTCTCTGCTTAGGTCTACATCCAGAGGAAACAAAAAATAAAAATAGAATGTAGAACTACTTTACTGTTTCAAGTTTCAAGAAGCTAGCACAAACCGTGTTTGATTTAGAGTTCTAACTGCATCTGTCAATATAGGAGAAAACAGAGTGAAACGTATAATTTCTAACTGTTCCTGCAAACGAATGGTACAAACTAGAAGAACAAAACTTGGGCATCCACGTTTGATTGGTGTAATGATCAATACTTGAAAGAATCATGAAGATTGGATGAAAAAATATATGTTGAGATTTCAGGAGACCGTAGTTTCTTGGAAGCTAACAACGGTTTTCATTGAAAGTGTTATTCGCCGGTCTCTGCTTAAGGCTACATCAAGAGGAAACAAACCTTAGAGATAGAACGTAGAACTACTTTATTGTGTCAAGTTTCAAGAAGCTAGCACAAACCATGTTTGATTTAGAGTTCGAACTGCATCTGTCAATATAGGAGAAAACAGAGTGAAAACTAAAAATTCAAACTGTTACTGCAAACGAATGCTTCAACCTAGGAGAACGAAACTTGAACATCCACGTTTTATTGGTGTACTGCTCATTACTTGAAATTATCATGAAGGTCGGAAAATAAAATATGTTGAGATTTCAGGAGACTGTAGTATTTTGGCAGCCTAACAACGCCTTTCATTGAATGTGTCTTTCGTCAGTCTCTGCTTAGGTCTACATCCAGAGGAAACAAAAAATAAAAATAGAATGTAGAACTACTTTACTGTTTCAAGTTTCAAGAAGCTAGCACAAACCGTGTTTGATTTAGAGTTCGAACTACATTTGTCAATATAGGAGAAAACAGAGTGAAACCTAAAAATTCAAACTGTTACTCCAAAAGAATGCTTCAATCAAGGAGAACTAAACTTTGTCATCCAAGTGGGATTGGTGTACTGATCATTACTTGAAAGTATCATGAAGATTGGATGAAAAAATATATGTTGAGATTTCAGGAGACTCTAGTGTGTTGGAAGTTTGGCAACCCCTTTCAGTATAAGTGTTATTCGCCAGTCCCAGCTTTAGGATACAAGAGGAAACAAACCTGAGAGATAGAACGTAAAACTACTTTATTGTGTCAAGTTTCAAGAAGCTAGCACAAACCGTGTTTGAATTAGAGTTCTAACTGCATCTGTCAATATAGGAGAAAACAGAGTGAAACCTATAATTTCTAACTGTTCCTGCAAACGAATGCTACAACCTAGAAGAACAAAACTTGGGCATCCACGTTTGATTGGTGTACTGATCAATACTTGAAAGAATCATGAAGATTGGATGAAAAAATATATGTTGAGATTTCAGGAGACGGTAGTTTTTTGGAAGCTTAACAACGGCTTTCATTGAAAGTGTTATTCGCCGGTCTCTGCTTAAGGCTACATCAAGAGGAAACAAACCTTAGAGATAGAACGTAGAACTACTTTATTGTGTCAAGTTTCAAGAAGCTAGCACAAACCGTGTTTGAATTAGAGTTCTAACTGCATCTGTCAATATAGGAGAAAACAGAGTGCAACCTAAAATTTCTAACTGTTCCTGCAAACGAATGCTACAACCTAGAAGAACAAAACTTGGGCATCCACGTTTGATTGGTGTACTGATCAATACTTGAAAGAATCATGAAGATTGGATGCAAAAATATATGTTGAGATTTCAGGAGACAGTAGTTTCTTGGAAGCTTAACAACGCCTTTCATTGAAAGTGTTATTCGCCGGTCTCTGCTTAAGGCTACATGAAGAGGAAAAAAACATTAGAGATAGAACGTAGGACTACTTTATTGTGTCAAGTTTCAAGAAGCTAGCACAAACAATGTTTGATTTAGAGTTTGAACTGCATCTGTCAATATAGGAGAAAACACAGTGAAACCTATAATTTCTAACTGTTACTGCCAACGAATGCTTCAACCTAGGAGAACGGAACTTGAACATCCACGTTTTATTGGTGTACTGCTCATTACTTGAAATTATCATGAAGGTCGGAAAAAAAATATGTTGAGATTTCAGGAGACAGTAGTATTTTGGCAGCCTAACAACGCCTTTCATTGAATGTGTCTTTCGTCAGTCTCTGCTTAGGTCTACATCCAGAGGAAACAAAAAATAAAAATAGAATGTAGAACTACTTTACTGTTTCAAGTTTCAAGAAGCTAGCACAATCCGTGTTTTATTTAGAGTTCGAACTACATTTGTCAATATAGGAGAAAACAGAGTGAAACCTAAAAATTCAAACTGTTACTCCAAAAGAAGGCTTCAATCTAGGAGAACTAAACTTTGGCATCCAAGTGGGATTGGTGTACTGATCATTACTTGAAAGTATCATGAAGATCGGATGAAAAAATATATGTTGAGATTTCAGGAGACTCTAGTGTGTTGGAAGTTTGGCAACCCCTTTCAGTATAAGTGTTATTGGCCAGTCCCAGGTTTAGGATACAAGAGGAAACAAACCTTAGAGTTAGAACATAGAACTACTTTATTGTGTCAAGTTTCAAGAAGCTAGCACAAACCGTGTTTGATTTAGAGTTCTAACTGCATCTGTCAATATAGGAGAAAACAGAGTGAAACCTATAATTTCTCACTGTTCCTGCAAACGAATGCTACAACCTAGAAGAACAAAACATGGGCATCCACGTTTGATTGGTGTCCTGATCAATACTTGAAAGAATCATGAAGATTGGATGAAAAAATATATGTTGAGATTTCAGGAGACGGTAGTTTTTTGGAAGCTTAACAACACCTTTCATTGAAAGTGTTATTCGCCGGTCTCTGCTTAAGGCTACATCAAGAGGAAAAAAACCTTAGAGATAGAACGTAGAACTACTTTATTGTGTCAAGTTTCAAGAAGCTAGCACAAACCATGTTTGATTTAGAGTTCGAACTGCATCTGTCAATATAGGAGAAAACAGAGTGAAAACTAAAAATTCAAACTGTTATTGAAAACGAATGCTTCAACCTAGGAGAACGGAACTTGAACATCCACGTTTTATTGGTGTACTGCTCATTACTTGAAATTATCATGAAGGTCGGAAAAAAAAATATGTTGAGATTTCAGGAGACAGTAGTATTTTGGCAGCCTAACAACGCCTTTCATTGAATGTGTCTTTCGTCAGTCTCTGCTTAGGTCTACATCCAGAGGAAACAAAAAATAAAATAGAATGTAGAACTACTTTACTGTTTCAAGTTTCAAGAAGCTAGCACAAACCGTGTTTGATTTAGAGTTCTAACTGCATCTGTCAATATAGGAGAAAACAGAGTGAAACGTATAATTTCTAACTGTTCCTGCAAACGAATGGTACAAACTAGAAGAACAAAACTTGGGCATCCACGTTTGATTGGTGTAATGATCAATACTTGAAAGAATCATGAAGATTGGATGAAAAAATATATGTTGAGATTTCAGGAGACCGTAGTTTCTTGGAAGCTAACAACGGTTTTCATTGAAAGTGTTATTCGCCGGTCTCTGCTTAAGGCTACATCAAGAGGAAACAAACCTTAGAGATAGAACGTAGAACTACTTTATTGTGTCAAGTTTCAAGAAGCTAGCACAAACCATGTTTGATTTAGAGTTCGAACTGCATCTGTCAATATAGGAGAAAACAGAGTGAAAACTAAAAATTCAAACTGTTACTGCAAACGAATGCTTCAACCTAGGAGAACGAAACTTGAACATCCACGTTTTATTGGTGTACTGCTCATTACTTGAAATTATCATGAAGGTCGGAAAATAAAATATGTTGAGATTTCAGGAGACTGTAGTATTTTGGCAGCCTAACAACGCCTTTCATTGAATGTGTCTTTCGTCAGTCTCTGCTTAGGTCTACATCCAGAGGAAACAAAAAATAAAAATAGAATGTAGAACTACTTTACTGTTTCAAGTTTCAAGAAGCTAGCACAAACCGTGTTTGATTTAGAGTTCGAACTACATTTGTCAATATAGGAGAAAACAGAGTGAAACCTAAAAATTCAAACTGTTACTCCAAAAGAATGCTTCAATCAAGGAGAACTAAACTTTGTCATCCAAGTGGGATTGGTGTACTGATCATTACTTGAAAGTATCATGAAGATTGGATGAAAAAATATATGTTGAGATTTCAGGAGACTCTAGTGTGTTGGAAGTTTGGCAACCCCTTTCAGTATAAGTGTTATTCGCCAGTCCCAGCTTTAGGATACAAGAGGAAACAAACCTGAGAGATAGAACGTAAAACTACTTTATTGTGTCAAGTTTCAAGAAGCTAGCACAAACCGTGTTTGAATTAGAGTTCTAACTGCATCTGTTCAATATAGGAGAAAACAGAGTGAAACCTATAATTTCTAACTGTTCCTGCAAACGAATGCTACAACCTAGAAGAACAAAACTTGGGCATCCACGTTTGATTGGTGTACTGATCAATACTTGAAAGAATCATGAAGATTGGATGAAAAAATATATGTTGAGATTTCAGGAGACGGTAGTTTTTTGGAAGCTTAACAACGGCTTTCATTGAAAGTGTTATTCGCCGGTCTCTGCTTAAGGCTACATCAAGAGGAAACAAACCTTAGAGATAGAACGTAGAACTACTTTATTGTGTCAAGTTTCAAGAAGCTAGCACAAACCGTGTTTGAATTAGAGTTCTAACTGCATCTGTCAATATAGGAGAAAACAGAGTGCAACCTAAAATTTCTAACTGTTCCTGCAAACGAATGCTACAACCTAGAAGAACAAAACTTGGGCATCCACGTTTGATTGGTGTACTGATCAATACTTGAAAGAATCATGAAGATTGGATGCAAAAATATATGTTGAGATTTCAGGAGACAGTAGTTTCTTGGAAGCTTAACAACGCCTTTCATTGAAAGTGTTATTCGCCGGTCTCTGCTTAAGGCTACATGAAGAGGAAAAAAACATTAGAGATAGAACGTAGGACTACTTTATTGTGTCAAGTTTCAAGAAGCTAGCACAAACAATGTTTGATTTAGAGTTTGAACTGCATCTGTCAATATAGGAGAAAACACAGTGAAACCTATAATTTCTAACTGTTACTGCCAACGAATGCTTCAACCTAGGAGAACGGAACTTGAACATCCACGTTTTATTGGTGTACTGCTCATTACTTGAAATTATCATGAAGGTCGGAAAAAAATATGTTGAGATTTCAGGAGACAGTAGTATTTTGGCAGCCTAACAACGCCTTTCATTGAATGTGTCTTTCGTCAGTCTCTGCTTAGGTCTACATCCAGAGGAAACAAAAAATAAAAATAGAATGTAGAACTACTTTACTGTTTCAAGTTTCAAGAAGCTAGCACAAACCGTGTTTGATTTAGAGTTCTAACTGCATCTGTCAATATAGGAGAAAACAGAGTGAAACGTATAATTTCTAACTGTTCCTGCAAACGAATGGTACAAACTAGAAGAACAAAACTTGGGCATCCACGTTTGATTGGTGTAATGATCAATACTTGAAAGAATCATGAAGATTGGATGAAAAAATATATGTTGAGATTTCAGGAGACCGTAGTTTCTTGGAAGCTAACAACGGTTTTCATTGAAAGTGTTATTCGCCGGTCTCTGCTTAAGGCTACATCAAGAGGAAACAAACCTTAGAGATAGAACGTAGAACTACTTTATTGTGTCAAGTTTCAAGAAGCTAGCACAAACCATGTTTGATTTAGAGTTCGAACTGCATCTGTCAATATAGGAGAAAACAGAGTGAAAACTAAAAATTCAAACTGTTACTGCAAACGAATGCTTCAACCTAGGAGAACGAAACTTGAACATCCACGTTTTATTGGTGTACTGCTCATTACTTGAAATTATCATGAAGGTCGGAAAATAAAATATGTTGAGATTTCAGGAGACTGTAGTATTTTGGCAGCCTAACAACGCCTTTCATTGAATGTGTCTTTCGTCAGTCTCTGCTTAGGTCTACATCCAGAGGAAACAAAAAATAAAAATAGAATGTAGAACTACTTTACTGTTTCAAGTTTCAAGAAGCTAGCACAAACCGTGTTTGATTTAGAGTTCGAACTACATTTGTCAATATAGGAGAAAACAGAGTGAAACCTAAAAATTCAAACTGTTACTCCAAAAGAATGCTTCAATCAAGGAGAACTAAACTTTGTCATCCAAGTGGGATTGGTGTACTGATCATTACTTGAAAGTATCATGAAGATTGGATGAAAAAATATATGTTGAGATTTCAGGAGACTCTAGTGTGTTGGAAGTTTGGCAACCCCTTTCAGTATAAGTGTTATTCGCCAGTCCCAGCTTTAGGATACAAGAGGAAACAAACCTGAGAGATAGAACGTAAAACTACTTTATTGTGTCAAGTTTCAAGAAGCTAGCACAAACCGTGTTTGAATTAGAGTTCTAACTGCATCTGTCAATATAGGAGAAAACAGAGTGAAACCTATAATTTCTAACTGTTCCTGCAAACGAATGCTACAACCTAGAAGAACAAAACTTGGGCATCCACGTTTGATTGGTGTACTGATCAATACTTGAAAGAATCATGAAGATTGGATGAAAAAATATATGTTGAGATTTCAGGAGACGGTAGTTTTTTGGAAGCTTAACAACGGCTTTCATTGAAAGTGTTATTCGCCGGTCTCTGCTTAAGGCTACATCAAGAGGAAACAAACCTTAGAGATAGAACGTAGAACTACTTTATTGTGTCAAGTTTCAAGAAGCTAGCACAAACCGTGTTTGAATTAGAGTTCTAACTGCATCTGTCAATATAGGAGAAAACAGAGTGCAACCTAAAATTTCTAACTGTTCCTGCAAACGAATGCTACAACCTAGAAGAACAAAACTTGGGCATCCACGTTTGATTGGTGTACTGATCAATACTTGAAAGAATCATGAAGATTGGATGCAAAAATATATGTTGAGATTTCAGGAGACAGTAGTTTCTTGGAAGCTTAACAACGCCTTTCATTGAAAGTGTTATTCGCCGGTCTCTGCTTAAGGCTACATGAAGAGGAAAAAAACATTAGAGATAGAACGTAGGACTACTTTATTGTGTCAAGTTTCAAGAAGCTAGCACAAACAATGTTTGATTTAGAGTTTGAACTGCATCTGTCAATATAGGAGAAAACACAGTGAAACCTATAATTTCTAACTGTTACTGCCAACGAATGCTTCAACCTAGGAGAACGGAACTTGAACATCCACATTTTATTGGTGTACTGCTCATTACTTGAAATTATCATGAAGGTCGGAAAAAAAAATATGTTGAGATTTCAGGAGACAGTAGTATTTTGGCAGCCTAACAACGCCTTTCATTGAATGTGTCTTTCGTCAGTCTCTGCTTAGGTCTACATCCAGAGGAAACAAAAAATAAAAATAGAATGTAGAACTACTTTACTGTTTCAAGTTTCAAGAAGCTAGCACAAACCGTGTTTGATTTAGAGTTCTAACTGCATCTGTCAATATAGGAGAAAACAGAGTGAAACGTATAATTTCTAACTGTTCCTGCAAACGAATGGTACAAACTAGAAGAACAAAACTTGGGCATCCACGTTTGATTGGTGTAATGATCAATACTTGAAAGAATCATGAAGATTGGATGAAAAAATATATGTTGAGATTTCAGGAGACCGTAGTTTCTTGGAAGCTAACAACGGTTTTCATTGAAAGTGTTATTCGCCGGTCTCTGCTTAAGGCTACATCAAGAGGAAACAAACCTTAGAGATAGAACGTAGAACTACTTTATTGTGTCAAGTTTCAAGAAGCTAGCACAAACCATGTTTGATTTAGAGTTCGAACTGCATCTGTCAATATAGGAGAAAACAGAGTGAAAACTAAAAATTCAAACTGTTACTGCAAACGAATGCTTCAACCTAGGAGAACGAAACTTGAACATCCACGTTTTATTGGTGTACTGCTCATTACTTGAAATTATCATGAATGTCGGAAAATAAAATATGTTGAGATTTCAGGAGACTGTAGTATTTTGGCAGCCTAACAACGCCTTTCATTGAATGTGTCTTTCGTCAGTCTCTGCTTAGGTCTACATCCAGAGGAAACAAAAAATAAAAATAGAATGTAGAACTACTTTACTGTTTCAAGATTCAAGAAGCTAGCACAAACCGTGTTTGATATAGAGTTCGAACTACATTTGTCAATATAGGAGAAAACAGAGTGAAACCTAAAAATTCAAACTGTTACTCCAAAAGAATGCTTCAATCAAGGAGAACTAAACTTTGGCATCCAAGTGGGATTGGTGTACTGATCATTACTTGAAAGTATCATGAAGATTGGATGAAAAAATATATGTTGAGATTTCAGGAGACTCTAGTGTGTTGGAAGTTTGGCAACCCCTTTCAGTATAAGTGTTATTCGCCAGTCCCAGCTTTAGGATACAAGAGGAATCAAACCTGAGAGATAGAACGTAAAACTACTTTATTGTGTCAAGTTTCAAGATGCTAGCACAAACCGTGTTTGAATTAGAGTTCTAACTGCATCTGTCAATATAGGAGAAAACAGAGTGAAACCTATAATTTCTAACTGTTCCTGCAAACGAATGCTACAACCTAGAAGAACAAAACTTGGGCATCCACGTTTGATTGGTGTACTGATCAATACTTGAAAGAATCATGAAGATTGGATGAAAAAATATATGTTGAGATTTCAGGAGACCATAGTTTTTTGGAAGCTTAACAACGGCTTTCATTGAAAGTGTTATTCGCCGGTCTCTGCTTAAGGCTACATCAAGAGGAAACAAACCTTAGAGATAGAACGTAGAACTACTTTATTGTGTCAAGTTTCAAGAAGCTAGCACAAACCGTGTTTGAATTAGAGTTCTAACTGCATCTGTCAATATAGGAGAAAACAGAGTGCAACCTAAAATTTCTAACTGTTCCTGCAAACGAATGCTACAACCTAGAAGAACAAAACTTGGGCATCCACGTTTGATTGGTGTACTGATCAATACTTGAAAGAATCATGAAGATTGGATGCAAAAATATATGTTGAGATTTCAGGAGACAGTAGTTTCTTGGAAGCTTAACAACGCCTTTCATTGAAAGTGTTATTCGCCGGTCTCTGCTTAAGGCTACATGAAGAGGAAAAAAACATTAGAGATAGAACGTAGGACTACTTTATTGTGTCAAGTTTCAAGAAGCTAGCACAAACAATGTTTGATTTAGAGTTTGAACTGCATCTGTCAATATAGGAGAAAACACAGTGAAACCTATAATTTCTAACTGTTACTGCCAACGAATGCTTCAACCTAGGAGAACGGAACTTGAACATCCACGTTTTATTGGTGTACTGCTCATTACTTGAAATTATCATGAAGGTCGGAAAAAAAAATGTTGAGATTTCAGGATCCTGTAGTATTTTGGCAGCCTAACAACGCCTTTCATTGAATGTGTCTTTCGTCAGTCTCTGCTTAGGTCTACATCCAGAGGAAACAAAAAATAAAAATAGAATGTAGAACTACTTTACTGTTTCAAGTTTCAAGAAGCTAGCACAAACCGTGTTTTATTTAGAGTTCGAACTACATTTGTCAATATAGGAGAAAACAGAGTGAAACCTAAAAATTCAAACTGTTACTCCAAAAGAATGCTTCAATCTAGGAGAACTAAACTTTGGCATCCAAGTGGGATTGGTGTACTGATCATTACTTGAAAGTATCATGAAGATCGGATGAAAAAATATATGTTGAGATTTCAGGAGACTCTAGTGTGTTGGAAGTTTGGCAACCCCTTTCAGTATAAGTGTTATTGGCCAGTCCCAGGTTTAGGATACAAGAGGAAACAAACCTTAGAGTTAGAACATAGAACTACTTTATTGTGTCAAGTTTCAAGAAGCTAGCACAAACCGTGTTTGATTTAGAGTTCTAACTGCATCTGTCAATATAGGAGAAAACAGAGTGAAACCTATAATTTCTAACTGTTCCTGCAAACGAATGCTACAACCCAGAAGAACAAAACATGGGCATCCACGTTTGATTGGTGTCCTGATCAATACTTGAAAGAATCATGAAGATTGGATGAAAAAATATATGTTGAGATTTCAGGAGACGGTAGTTTTTTGGAAGCTTAACAACACCTTTCATTGAAAGTGTTATTCGCCGGTCTCTGCTTAAGGCTACATCAAGAGGAAAAAAACCTTAGAGATAGAACGTAGAACTACTTTATTGTGTCAAGTTTCAAGAAGCTAGCACAAACCATGTTTGATTTAGAGTTCGAACTGCATCTGTCAATATAGGAGAAAACAGAGTGAAAACTAAAAATTCAAACTGTTACTGAAAACGAATGCTTCAACCTAGGAGAACGGAACTTGAACATCCACGTTTTATTGGTGTACTGCTCATTACTTGAAATTATCATGAAGGTCGGAAAAAAAAATATGTTGAGATTTCAGGAGACTGTAGTATTTTGGCAGCCTAACAACGCCTTTCATTGAATTTGTCTTTCGTCAGTCTCTGCTTAGGTCTACATCCAGAAAAAACAAAAAATAAAAATAGAATGTAGAACTACTTTACTCTTTCAAGTTTCAAGAAGCTAGCACAAACCGTGTTTGATTTAGAGTTCGAACTGCATTTGTCAATATAGGAGAAAACAGAGTGAAACCTAAAAATTCAAACTTTTACTCCAAAAGAATGGTTCAATCTAGGAGAACTAAACTTTGGCATCCAAGTGGTATGGTGTACTGATCATTACTTGAAAGTATCATGAAGATTGGATGAAAAAATATATGTTGAGTTTTCAGGAGACTCTAGTGTGTTGGAAGTTTGGCAACCCCTTTCAATATAAGTGTTATTCGCCAGTCCCAGCTTTAGGATACAAGAGGAAACAAACCTTAGAGATAGAACGTAGAACTACTTTATTGTGTCAAGTTTCAAGAAGCTAGCACAAACCGTGTTTGAATTAGAGTTCTAACTGCATCTGTCAATATAGGAGAAAACAGAGTGCAACCTAAAATTTCTAACTGTTCCTGCAAACGAATGCTACAACCTAGAAGAACAAAACTTGGGCATCCACGTTTGATTGGTGTACTGATCAATACTTGAAAGAATCATGAAGATTGGATGCAAAAATATATGTTGAGATTTCAGGAGACGGTAGTTTCTTGGAAGCTTAACAATGCCTTTCATTGAAAGTGTTATTCGCCGGTCTCTGCTTAAGGCTACATCAAGAGGAAAAAAACATTAGAGATAGAAGGTAGGACTACTTTATTGTGTCAAGTTTCAAGAAGCTAGCACAAACAATGTTTGATTTAGAGTTTGAACTGCATCTGTCAATATATCAGAAAACACAGTGAAACCTATAATTTCTAACTGTTACTGCCAACGAGTGCTTCAACCTAGGAGAACGGAACTTGAACATCCACGTTTTATTGGTGTACTGCTCATTACTTGAAATTATCATGAAGGTCGGAAAAAAAAAATGTTCAGATTTCAGGAGCCTGTAGTATTTTGGCAGCCTAACAACGCCTTTCATTGAATGTGTCTTTCGTCAGTCTCTGCTTAGGTCTACATCCAGAGGAAACAAAAAATAAAAATAGAATGTAGAACTACTTTACTGTTTCAAGTTTCAAGAAGCTAGCACAAACCGTGTTTGATTTAGAGTTCGAACTACATTTGTCAATATAGGAGAAAACAGAGTGAAACCTAAAAATTCAAACTGTTACTCCAAAAGAATGCTTCAATCTAGGAGAACTAAACTTGGGCATCCAAGTGGGATTGGTGTACTGATCATTACTTGAAAGTATCATGAAGATTGGATGAAAAAATATATGTTGAGATTTCAGGAGACTCTAGTGTGTTGGAAGTTTGGCAACCCCTTTCAATATAAGTGTTATTCGCCAGTCCCAGCTTTAGGATACAAGAGGAAACAAACCTTAGAGATAGAACGGAGAACTACTTTATTGTGTCAAGTTTCAAGAAGCTAGCACAAACCGTGTTTGAATTAGAGTTCTAACTGCATCTGTCAATATAGGAGAAAACAGAGTGAAACCTATAATTTCTAACTGTTCCTGCAAACGAATGCTACAACCTAGAAGAACAAAACTTGGGCATCCACGTTTGATTGGTGTACTGATCAATACTTGAAAGAATCATGAAGATTGGATGAAAAAATATATGTTGAGATTTCAGGAGACGGTAGTTTTTTGGAAGCTTAACAACGGCTTTCATTGAAAGTGTTATTCGCCGGTCTCTGCTTAAGGCTACATCAAGAGGAAACAAACCTTAGAGATAGAACGTAGAACTACTTTATTGTGTCAAGTTTCAAGAAGCTAACACAAACCGTGTTTGAATTAGAGTTCTAACTGCATCTGTCAATATAGGAGAAAACAGAGTGCAACCTAAAATTTCTAACTGTTCCTGCAAACGAATGCTACAACCTAGAAGAACAAAACTTGGGCATCCACGTTTGATTGGTGTACTGATCAATACTTGAAAGAATCATGAAGATTGGATGCAAAAATATATGTTGAGATTTCAGGAGACGGTAGATTCTTGGAAGCTTAACAACGCCTTTCATTGAAAGTGTTATTCGCCGGTCTCTGCTTAAGGCTACATCAAGAGGAAAAAAACATTAGAGATAGAAGGTAGGACTACTTTATTGTGTCAAGTTTCAAGAAGCTAGCACAAACAATGTTTGATTTAGAGTTTGAACTGCATCTGTCAATATATGAGAAAACACAGTGAAACCTATAATTTCTAACTGTTACTGCCAACGAATGCTTCAACCTAGGAGAACGGAACTTGAACATCCACGTTTTATTGGTGTACTGCTCATTACTTGAAATTATCATGAAGGTCGGAAAAAAAAAAATGTTGAGATTTCAGGAGCCTGTATTATTTTGGCAGCCTAACAACGCCTTTCATTGAATGTGTCTTTCGTCAGTCTCTGCTTAGGTCTACATCCAGAGGAAACAAAAAATAAAAATAGAATGTAGAACTACTTTACTGTTTCAAGTTTCAAGAAGCTAGCACAAACCGTGTTTGATTTAGAGTTCGAACTACATTTGTCAATATAGGAGAAAACAGAGTGAAACCAAAAATTCAAACTGTTACTCCAAAAGAAGGCTTCAATCAAGGAGAACTAAACTTTGGCATCCAAGTGGGATTGGTGTACTGATCATTACTTGAAAGTATCATGAAGATCGGATGAAAAAATATATGTTGAGATTTCAGGAGACTCTAGTGTGTTGGAAGTTTGGCAACCCCTTTCAGTATAAGTGTTATTGGCCAGTCCCAGGTTTAGGATACAAGAGGAAACAAACCTTAGAGTTAGAACATAGAACTACTTTATTGTGTCAAGTTTCAAGAAGATACCACAAACCGTGTTTGATTTAGAGTTCTAACTGCATCTGTCAATATAGGAGAAAACAGAGTGAAACCTATAATTTCTAACTGTTCCTGCAAACGAATGGTACAAACTAGAAGAACAAAACTTGGGCATCCACGTTTGATTGGTGTACTGATCAATACTTGAAAGAATCATGAAGATTGGATGAAAAAATATATGGTGAGATTTCAGGAGACCGTAGTTTCTTGGAAGCTTAACAACGGTTTTCATTGAAAGTGTTATTCGCCGGTCTCTGCTTAAGGCTACATCAAGAGGAAACAAACCTTAGAGATAGAACGTAGAACTACTTTATTGTGTCAAGTTTCAAGAAGCTAGCACAAACCATGTTTGATTTAGAGTTCGAACTGCATCTGTCAATATAGGAGAAAACAGAGTGAAAACTAAAAATTCAAACTGTTACTGCAAACGAATGCTTCAACCTAGGAGAACGAAACTTGAACATCCACGTTTTATTGGTGTACTGCTCATTACTTGAAATTATCATGAAGGTCGGAAAAAAAAATATGTTGAGATTTCAGGAGACTGTAGTATTTTGGCAGCCTAACAACGCCTTTCATTGAATTTGTCTTTCGTCAGTCTCTGCTTAGGTCTACATCCAGAAAAAACAAAAAATAAAAATAGAATGTAGAACTACTTTACTGTTTCAAGTTTCAAGAAGCTATCACAAACCGTGTTTGATTTAGAGTTCGAACTGCATTTGTCAATATAGGAGAAAACAGAGTGAAACCTAAAAATTCAAACTGTTACTCCAAAAGAATGCTTCAATCTAGGAGAACTAAACTTTGGCATCCAAGTGGGATTGGTGTACTGATCATTACTTGAAAGTATCATGAAGATTGGATGAAAAAATATATGTTGAGATTTCAGGAGACTCTAGTGTGTTGGAAGTTTGGCAACCCCTTTCAATATAAGTGTTATTCGCCAGTCCCAGCTTTAGGATACAAGAGGAAACAAACCTTAGAGATAGAACGTAGAACTACTTTATTGTGTCAAGTTTCAAGAAGCTAGCACAAACCGTGTTTGAATTAGATTTCTAACTGTATCTGTCAATATAGGAGTAAACAGAGTGAAACCTATAATTTCTAACTGTTCCTGCAAACGAATGCTACAACCTAGAAGAACAAAACTTGGGAATCCACGTTTGATTGGTGTACTGATCAATACTTGAAAGAATCATGAAGATTGGATGAAAAAATATATGTTGAGATTTCAGGAGACGGTAGTTTTTTGGAAGCTTAACAACGGCTTTCATTGAAAGTGTTATTCGCCGGTCTCTGCTTAAGGCTACATCAAGAGGAAACAAACCTTAGAGATAGAACGTAGAACTACTTTATTGTGTCAAGTTTCAAGAAGCTAGCACAAACCGTGTTTGAATTAGAGTTCTAACTGCATCTGTCAATATAGGAGAAAACAGAGTGCAACCTAAAATTTCTAACTGTTCCTGCAAACGAATGCTACAACCTAGAAGAACAAAACTTGGGCATCCACGTTTGATTGGTGTACTGATCAATACTTGAAAGAATCATGAAGATTGGATGCAAAAATATATGTTGAGATTTCAGGAGACGGTAGTTTCTTGGAAGCTTAACAACGCCTTTCATTGAAAGTGTTATTCGCCGGTCTCTGCTTAAGGCTACATGAAGAGGAAAAAAACATTAGAGATAGAACGTAGGACTACTTTATTGTGTCAAGTTTCAAGAAGCTAGCACAAACAATGTTTGATTTAGAGTTTGAACTGCATCTGTCAATATAGGAGAAAACACAGTGAAACCTATAATTTCTAACTGTTACTGCCAACGAATGCTTCAACCTAGGAGAACGGAACTTGAACATCCACGTTTTATTGGTGTACTGCTCATTACTTGAAATTATCATGAAGGTCGGAAAAAAAAATGTTGAGATTTCAGTAGCCTGTAGTATTTTGGCAGCCTAACAACGCCTTTCATTGAATGTGTCTTTCGTCAGTCTCTGCTTAGGTCTACATCCAGAGGAAACAAAAAATAAAAATAGAATGTAGAACTACTTTACTGTTTCAAGTTTCAAGAAGCTAGCACAAACCGTGTTTGATTTAGATTTCGAACTACATTTGTCAATATATGAGAAAACAGAGTGAAACCTAAAAATTCAAACTGTTACTCCAAAAGAATGCTTCAATCTAGGAGAACTAAACTTTGGCATCCAAGTGGGATTCGTGTACTGATCATTACTTGAAAGTATCATGAAGATCGGATGAAAAAATACATGTTGAGATTTCAGGAGACTCTAGTGTGTTGGAAGTTTGGCAACCCCTTTCAGTATAAGTGTTATTGGCCAGTCCCAGGTTTAGGATACAAGAGGAAACAAACCTTAGAGTTAGAACATAGAACTACTTTATTGTGTCAAGTTTCAAGAAGCTAGCACAAACCGTGTTTGATTTAGAGTTCTAACTGCATCTGTCAATATAGGAGTAAACAGAGTGAAACCTATAATTTCTAACTGTTCCTGCAAAGGAATGCTACAACCTAGAAGAACAAAACTTGGGAATCCACGTTTGATTGGTGTACTGATCAATACTTGAAAGAATCATGAAGATTGGATGAAAAAATATATGTTGAGATTTCAGGAGACGGTAGTTTTTTGGAAGCTTAACAACGGCTTTCATTGAAAGTGTTATTCGCCGGTCTCTGCTTAAGGCTACATCAAGAGGAAACAAACCTTAGAGATAGAACGTAGAACTACTTTATTGTGTCAAGTTTCAAGAAGCTAGCACAAACCGTGTTTGAATTAGAGTTCTAACTGCATCTGTCAATATAGGAGAAAACAGAGTGCAACCTAAAATTTCTAACTGTTCCTGCAAACGAATGCTACAACCTAGAAGAACAAAACTTGGGCATCCACGTTTGATTGGTGTACTGATCAATACTTGAAAGAATCATGAAGATTGGATGCAAAAATATATGTTGAGATTTCAGGAGACGGTAGTTTCCTGGAAGCTTAACAACGCCTTTCATTGAAAGTGTTATTCGCCGGTCTCTGCTTAAGGCTACATCAAGAGGAAACAAACCTTAGAGATAGAACGTAGAACTACTTTATTGTGTCAAGTTTCAAGAAGCTAGCACAAATCATGTTTGATTTAGAGTTCGAACTGCATCTGTCAATATAGGAGAAAACAGAGTAAAAACTAAAAATTCAAACTGTTACTGCAAACGAATGCTTCAACCTAGGAGAACGAAACTTGAACATCCACGTTTTATTGGTGTACTGCTCATTACTTGAAATTATCATGAAGGTCGGAAAAAAAAATATGTTGAGATTTCAGGAGACTGTAGTATTTTGGCAGCCTAACAACGCCTTTCATTGAATGTGTCTTTCGTCAGTCTCTGCTTAGGTCTACATCCAGAGGAAACAAAAAATAAAAATAGAATGTAGAACTACTTTACTGTTTCAAGTTTCAAGAAGCTAGCACAAACCGTGTTTGATTTAGAGTTCGAACTACATTTGTCAATATAGGAGAAAACAGAGTGAAACCTAAAAATTCAAACTGTTACTCCAAAAGAATGCTTCAATCAAGGAGAACTAAACTTTGGCATCCAAGTGGGATTGGTGTACTGATCATTACTTGAAAGTATCATGAAGATTGGATGAAAAAATATATGTTGAGATTTCAGGAGACTCTAGTGTGTTGGAAGTTTGGCAACCCCTTTCAGTATAAGTGTTATTCGCCAGTCCCAGCTTTAGGATACAAGAGGAAACAAACCTTAGAGATAGAACGTAGAACTACTTTATTGTGTCAAGTTTCAAGAAGCTAGCACAAACCGTGTTTGAATTAGAGTTCTAACTGCATCTGTCAATATAGGAGAAAACAGAGTGAAACCTATAATTTCTAACTGTTCCTGCAAACGAATGCTACAACCTAGAAGAACAAAACTTGGGCATCCACGTTTGATTGGTGTACTGATCAATTCTTGAAAGAATCATGAAGATTGGATGAAAAAATATATGTTGAGATTTCAGGAGACGGTAGTTTTTTGGAAGCTTAACAACGGCTTTCATTGAAAGTGTTATTCGCCGGTCTCTGCTTAAGGCTACATCAAGAGGAAACAAACCTTAGAGATAGAACGTAGAACTACTTTATTGTGTCAAGTTTCAAGAAGCTTGCACAAACCGTGTTTGAATTAGAGTTCTAACTGCATCTGTCAATATAGGAGAAAACAGAGTGCAACCTAAAATTTCTAACTGTTCCTGCAAACGAATGCTACAACCTAGAAGAACAAAACTTGGGCATCCACGTTTGATTGGTGTACTGATCAATACTTGAAAGAATCATGAAGATTGGATGCAAAAATATATGTTGAGATTTCAGGAGACGGTAGTTTCTTGGAAGCTTAACAACGCCTTTCATTGAAAGTGTTATTCGCCGGTCTCTGCTTAAGGCTACATCAAGAGGAAAAAAAATTAGAGATAGAAGGTAGGACTACTTTATTGTGTCAAGTTTCAAGAAGCTAGCACAAACAATGTTTGATTTAGAGTTTGAACTGCATCTGTCAATATAGGAGAAAACACAGTGAAACCTATAATTTCTAACTGTTACTGCCAACGAATGCTTCAACCTAGGAGAACGGAACTTGAACATCCACGTTTTATTGTTGTACTGCTCATTACTTGAAATTATCATGAAGGTCGGAAAAAAAAAATGTTGAGATTTCAGGAGCCTGTAGTATTTTGGCAGCCTAACAACGCCTTTCATTGAATGTGTCTTTCGTCAGTCTCTGCTTAGGTCTACATCCAGAGGAAACAAAAAATAAAAATAGAATGTAGAACTACTTTACTGTTTCAAGTTTCAAGAAGCTAGCACAAACCGTGTTTGATTTAGAGTTCGAACTACATTTGTCAATATAGGAGAAAACAGAGTGAAACCTAAAAATTCAAACTGTTACTCCAAAAGAATGCTTCAATCTAGGAGAACTAAACTTTGGCATCCAAGTGGGATTGGTGTACTGATCATTACTTGAAAGTATCATGAAGATCGGATCAAAAAATATATGTTGAGATTTCAGGAGACTCTAGTGTGTTGGAAGTTTGGCAACCCCTTTCAGTATAAGTGTTATTGGCCAGTCCCAGGTTTAGGATACAAGAGGAAACAAACCTTAGAGTTAGAACATAGAACTACTTTATTGTGTCAAGTTTCAAGAAGCTACCACAAACCGTGTTTGATTTAGAGTTCTAACTGCATCTGTCAATATAGGAGAAAACAGAGTGAAACCTATAATTTCTAACTGTTCCTGCAAACGAATGGTACAAACTAGAAGAACAAAACTTGGGCATCCACGTTTGATTGGTGTACTGATCAATATTTGAAAGAATCATGAAGATTGGATGAATAAATATATGTTGAGATTTCAGGAGACCGTAGTTTCTTGGAAGCTTAACAACGGTTTTCATTGAAAGTGTTATTCGCCGGTCTCTGCTTAAGGCTACATCAAGAGGAAGCAAACCTTAGAGATAGAACGTAGAACTACTTTATTGTGTCAAGTTTCAAGAAGCTAGCACAAACCATGTTTGATTTAGAGTTCGAACTGCATCTGTCAATATAGGAGAAAACAGAGTGAAAACTAAAAATTCAAACTGTTACTGCAAACGAATGCTTCAACCTAGGAGAACGAAACTTGAACATCCACGTTTTATTGGTGTACTGCTCATTACTTGAAATTATCATGAAGGTCGGAAAAAAAAATATGTTGAGATTTCAGGAGACTGTAGTATTTTGGCAGCCTAACAACGCCTTTCTTTGAATGTGTCTTTCGTCAGTCTCTGCTTAGGTCTACATCCAGAGGAAACAAAAAATAAAAATAGAATGTAGAACTACTTTACTGTTTCAAGTTTCAAGAAGCTAGCACAAACCGTGTTTGATTTAGAGTTCGAACTACATTTGTCAATATAGGAGAAAACAGAGTGAAACCTAAAAATTCAAACTGTTACTCCAAAAGAATGCTTCAATCAAGGAGAACTAAACTTTGGCATCCAAGTGGGATTGGTGTACTGATCATTACTTGAAAGTATCATGAAGATTGGATGAAAAAATATATGTTGAGATTTCAGGAGACTCTAGTGTGTTGGAAGTTTGGCAACCCCTTTCAGTATAAGTGTTATTCGCCAGTCCCAGCTTTAGGATACAAGAGGAAACAAACCTTAGAGATAGAACGTAGAACTACTTTATTGAGTCAAGTTTCAAGAAGCTAGCACAAACCGTGTTTGAATTAGAGTTCTAACTGCATCTGTCAATATAGGAGAAAACAGAGTGAAACCTAAAATTTCTAACTGTTCCTGCAAACGAATGCTACAACCTAGAAGAACAAAACTTGGGCATCCACGTTTGATTGGTGTACTGATCAATACTTGAAAGAATCATGAAGATTGGATGCAAAAATATATGTTGAGATTTCAGGAGACGGTAGTTTCTTGGAAGCTTAACAACGCCTTTCATTGAAAGTGTTATTCGCCGGTCTCTGCTTAAGGCTACATGAAGAGGAAAAAAACATTAGAGATAGAACGTAGGACTACTTTATTGTGTCAAGTTTCAAGAAGCTAGCACAAACCATGTTTGATTTAGAGTTCAAACTGCATCTGTCAATATAGGAGAAAACAGAGTGAAAACTAAAAATTCAAACTGTTACTGCAAACGAATGCTTCAACCTAGGAGAACGAAACTTGAACATCCACGTTTTATTGGTGTACTGCTGATTACTTGAAATCATCATGAAGGTCGGAAAAAAAAAATATGTTGAGATTTCAGAAGACTGTAGTATTTTGGCAGCCTAACAACGCCTTTCATTGAATGTGTCTTTCGTGAGTCTCTGCTTAGGTCTAAATCCAGAGGAAACAAAAAAAAAAATAGAATGTAGAACTACTTTACTGTTTCAAGTTTCAAGAAGCTAGCACAAACCGTGTTTGATTTAGAGTTCGAACTACATTTGTCAATATAGGAGAAAACAGAGTGAAACCTAAAAATTAAAACTGTTTCTCCAATGAATGCTTCAATCTATAAGAACTAAACTTTGGCATCCAAGTGGATTGGTGTACTGATCATTACTTGAAAGTACCATGAAGATTGGATGAAAAAATATATGTTGAGATTTCAGGAGACTCTAGTGTTTTGGAAGTTTGGCAACCCCTTTCAGTATAAGTGTTATTCGCCAGTCCCAGCTTTAGGATCCAAGAGGAAACAAACCTTAGAGATAGAACGTAGAACTACTTTATTGTGTCCAGTTTCAAGTAGCTAGCACAAACCGTGTTTGATTTAGAGTTCTAACTGCATCTGTCAATATAGGAGAAAACAGAGTGAAACCTATAATTTCTAACTGTTCCTGCAAACGAATGCTACAACCTAGAAGAACAAAACTTGGGCATCCACGTTTGATTGGTGTACTGATCAATACTTGAAAGAATCATGAAGATTGGATGAAAAAATATATGTTGAGATTTCAGGAGACTGTAGTTTTTTGGAAGCTTAACAACGCCTCTCATTGAAAGTGTTATTCGCCAGTCTCTCCTTAAGGCTACATCAAGAGGAAACAAACCTTAGAGATAGAACGTAGAACTACTTTATTGTGTCAAGTTTCAAGAAGCTAGCACAAACCATGTTTGATTTAGAGTTCGAACTGCATCTGTCAATATAGGAGAAAACAGAGTGAAAACTAAAAATTCAAACTGTTACTGCAAACGAATGCTTCAACCTAGGAGAACGAAACTTGAACATCCACGTTTTATTGGTGTACTGCTCATTACTTGAATTTATCATGAAGGTCGGAAAAAAAATATGTTGAGATTTCAGGAGACTGTAGTATTTTGGCAGCCTAACAACGCCTTTCATTGAATGTGTCTTTCGTCAGTCTCTGCTTAGGTCTACATCCAGAGGAAACAAAAAATAAAAATAGAATGTAGAACTACTTTAAAGTTTCAAGTTTCAAGAAGATAGCACAAACTGTGTTTGATTTAGAGTTTGAAATACATTTGTCAATATAGGAGAAAACAGAGTGAAACCTAAATATTCAAATTGTTACTCCAAAAGAATGCTTCAATCTAGGAGAACTAAACTTTGGCATCCAAGTGGGATTGGTGTACTGATCATTACTTGAAAGTATCATGAAGATTGGATGAAAAAATATATGTTGAGATTTCAGGAGACTCTAGTGTGTTGGAAGTTTGGCAACCCCTTTCAGTATAAGTGTTATTCGCCAGTCCCAGCTTTAGGATACAAGAGGAAACAAACCTTAGAGATAGAACGTAGAACTACTTTATTGTGTCAAGTTTCAAGAAGCTAGCACAAACCGTGTTTGATTTAGATTTCTAACTGCATCTGTCAATATAGGAGAAAACAGAGTGCAACCTAAAATTTCTAACTGTTCCTGCAAACGAATGCTACAACCTAGAAGAACAAAACTTGGGCATCCACGTTTGATTGGTGTACTGATCAATACTTGAAAGAATCATGAAGATTGGATGAAAAAATATATGTTGGGATTTCAGGAGACGGTAGTTTTTTGGAAGCTTAACAACGCCTTTCATTGAAAGTGTTATTCGCCAATCTGCTTAAGGCTACTTCAAGAGGAAACAAACCTTAGAGATAGAACGTAGAACTACTTTATTGTGTCAAGTTTCAAGAAGCTAGCACAAACCGTGTTTGATTTAGAGTTCTAACTGCATCTGTCAATATAGGAGAAAACAGAGTGAAACCTATAATTTCTAACTGTTCCTGCAAACGAATGCTACAACCTAGAAGAACAAAACTTGGGCATCCACGTTTGATTGGTGTACTGATCAATACTTGAAAGAATCATGAAGATTGGATGAAAAAATATATGTTGAGATTTCAGGAGACTGTAGTTTTTCGAAAGCTTAACAACGCCTCTCATTGAAAGTGTTATTCGCCAGTCTCTGCTTAAGGCTACATCAAGAGGAAACAAACCTTAGAGATAGAACGTAGAACTACTTTATTGTGTCAAGTTTCAAGAAGCTAGCAAAAACCATGTTTGATTTAGAGTTCAAACTGCATCTGTCAATATAGGAGAAAACAGAGTGAAAACTAAAAATTCAAACTGTTACTGCAAAGGAATGCTTCAACCTAGGAGAACGAAACTTTAACATCTTCGTTTTATTGGTGTACTGCTCATTACTTGAAATTATCATGAAGGTCGGAAAAAAAAATATATTGAGACATCAGGAGACTGTAGTATTTTGGCAGCCTAACAACGCCTTTTATTGAATGTGTCTTTCGTCAGTCTCTGCTTAGGTCTACATCCAGAGGAAACAAAAAATAAAAATAGAATGTAGAACTACTTTACTGTTTCAAGTTTCAAGAAGCTAGCACAAACCGTGTTTGATTTAGAGTTCGAACTACATTTGTCAATATAGGAGAAAACAGAGTGAAACCTAAAAATTCAAACTGTTACTCCAAAAGAATGCTTCAATCTAGGAGAACTAAACTTTGGCATCCAAGTGGGATTGGTGTACTGACCATTACTTGAAAGTATCATGAAGATTGGATGAAAAAATATATGTTGAGATTTCAGGAGACTCTAGTGTGTTGGAAGTTTGGCAACCCCTTTCAGTATAAGTGTTATTCGCCAGTCCCAGCTTTAGGATACAAGAGGAAACAAACCTTAGAGATAGAACGTAGAACTACTTTATTCTGTCAAGTTTCAAGAAGCTAGCACAAACCGTGTTTGATTTAGATTTCTAACTGCATCTGTCAATATAGGAGAAAACAGAGTGAAACCTATAATTTCTAACTGTTCCTGCAAACGAATGCTACAACCTAGAAGAACAAAACTTGGGCATCCACGTTTGATTGGTGTACTGATCAATACTTGAAAGAATCATGAAGATTGGATGAAAAAATATATGTTGGGATTTCAGGAGACGGTAGTTTTTTGGAAGCTTAACAACGCCTTTCATTGAAAGTGTTATTCGCCAATCTGCTTAAGGCTACTTCAAGAGGAAACAAACCTTAGAGATAGAACGTAGAACTACTTTATTGTGTCAAGTTTCAAGAAGCTAGCACAAACCGTGTTTGATTTAGAGTTCTAACTGCATCTGTCAATATAGGAGAAAACAGAGTGAAACCTATAATTTCTAACTGTTCCTGCAAACGAATGCTACAACCTAGAAGAACAAAACTTGGGCATCCACGTTTGATTGGTGTACTGATCAATACTTGAAAGAATCATGAAGATTGGATGAAAAAATATATGTTGAGATTTCAGGAGACTGTAGTTTTTCGGAAGCTTAACAACGCCTCTCATTGAAAGTGTTATTCGCCAGTCTCTGCTTAAGGCTACATCAAGAGGAAACAAACCTTAGAGATAGAACGTAGAACTACTTTATTGTGTCAAGTTTCAAGAAGCTAGCAAAAACCATGTTTGATTTAGAGTTCAAACTGCATCTGTCAATATAGGAGAAAACAGAGTGAAAACTAAAAATTCAAACTGTTACTGCAAAGGAATGCTTCAACCTAGGAGAACGAAACTTTAACATCTTCGTTTTATTGGTGTACTGCTCATTACTTGAAATTATCATGAAGGTCGGAAAAAAAAAATATATTGAGATATCAGGAGACTGTAGTATTTTGGCAGCCTAACAACGCCTTTTATTGAATGTGTCTTTCGTCAGTCTCTGCTTAGGTCTACATCCAGAGGAAACAAAAAATAAAAATAGAATGTAGAACTACTTTACTGTTTCAAGTTTCAAGAAGCTAGCACAAACCGTGTTTGATTTAGAGTTCGAACTACATTTGTCAATATAGGAGAAAACAGAGTGAAACCTAAAAATTCAAACTGTTACTCCAAAAGAATGCTTCAATCTAGGAGAACTAAACTTTGGCATCCAAGTGGGATTGGTGTACTGACCATTACTTGAAAGTATCATGAAGATTGGATGAAAAAATATATGTTGAGATTTCAGGAGACTCTAGTGTGTTGGAAGTTTGGCAACCCCTTTCAGTATAAGTGTTATTCGCCAGTCCCAGCTTTAGGATACAAGAGGAAACAAACCTTAGAGATAGAACGTAGAACTACTTTATTGTGTCAAGTTTCAAGAAGCTAGCAAAAACCATGTTTGATTTAGATTTCGAATAGCATCTGTCAATATAGGAGAAAACAGAGTGAATACTAAAAATTCAAACTGTTACTGCAAACGAATGCTTCAACCTAGGAGAACGAAACTTGAACATCCACGTTTTATTGGTGTACTGCTCATTACTTGAAATTATCATGAAGGTCGGAAAAAAAAATATGTTGCGATTTCAGGAGACTGTAGTATTTTCGCAGCCTAACAACGCCTTTCATTGAATGTGTCTTTCGTCAGTCTCTGCATAGGTCTACATCCAGAGGAAACAAAAAATAAAAGTAGAATGTAGAACTACTTTACTGTTTCAAGTTTCAAGAAGCTAGCACAAACCGTGTTTGATTTAGAGTTCGAACTACATTTGTCAATATAGGAGAAAACAGAGAGAAACCTAAAAATTCAAACTGTTACTCCAAAAGAATGCTTCAATCTAGGAGAACTAAACTTTGGCATCCAAGTGGGATTGGTGTACTGATCATTACTTGAAAGTATCATGAAGATTGGATGAAAAAATATATGTTGAGATTTCAGGAGACTCTAGTGTGTTGGAAGTTTGGCAACCCCTTTCAGTATAAGTGTTATTCGCCAGTCCCAGCTTTAGGATACAAGAGGAAACAAACCTTAGAGATAGAACGTAGAACTACTTTATTGTGTCAAGTTTCAAGAAGCTAGCACAAACCGTGTTTGATTTAGAGTTCTAACTGCATCTGTCAATATAGGAGAAAACAGAGTGAAACCTATAATTTCTAACTGTTCCTGCAAACGAATGCTACAACCTAGAAGAACAAAACTTGGGCATCCACGTTTGATTGGTGTACTGATCAATACTTGAAAGAATCATGAAGATTGGATGAAAAAATATATGTTGGGATTTCAGGAGACGGTAGTTTTTTTGGAAGCTTAACAACGCCTTCCATTGAAAGTGTTATTCGCCAGTCTCTGCTTAAGGCTACATCAAGAGGAAACAAACCTTAGAGATAGAACGTAGAACTACTTTATTGTGTCAAGTTTCAAGAAGCTAGCACAACCATGTTTGATTTAGAGTTCGAACTGCATCTGTCAATATAGGAGAAAACAGAGTGAAAACTAAAAATTCAAACTGTTACTGCAAACGAATGCTTCAACCTAGGAGAACGAAACTTGAACATCCTCGTTTTATTGGTGTACTGCTCATTACTTGAAATTATCATGAAGTTCGGAAAAAAAAATATGTTGAGATTTCAGGAGACTGTAGTATTTTGGCAGCCTAACAACGCCTTTCATTGAATGTGTCTTTCGTCAGTCTCTGCTTAGGTCTACATCCAGAGGAAACAAAAAATAAAAATAGAATGTAGAACTACTTTACTGTTTCAAGTTTCAAGAAGATAGCACAAACCGTGTTTGATTTAGAGTTCGAACTACATTTGTCAATATAGGAGGAAACAGAGTGAAACCTAAAAATTCAACCTGTTACTCCAAAAGAATGCTTCAATCTAGCAGAACTAAACTTTGGCATCCAAGTGGGATTGGTGTACTGATCATTACTTGAAAGTATCATGAAGATTGGATGAAAAAATATATGTTGAGATTTCAGGAGACTCTAGTGTGTTGGAAGATTGGCAACCCCTTTCAGTATAAGTGTTATTCGCCAGTCCCAGCTTTAGGATACAAGAGGAAACAAACCTTAGAGATAGAACGTAGAACTACTTTACTGTGTCAAGTTTCAAGAAGCTAGCACAAACCGTGTTTGATTTAGAGTTCTAACTGCATCTGTCAATATAGGAGAAAACAGAGTGAAACCTATAATTTCTAACTGTTCCTGCAAACGAATGCTACAACCTAGAAGAACAAAACTTGGGTATCCACGTTTGATTGGTGTACTGATCAATACTTGAAAGAATCATGAAGATTGGATGAAAAAATATATGTTGAGATTTCAGGAGACGGTAGTTTTTTGGAAGCTTAACAACGCCTTTCATTGAAAGAGTTATTCGCCAGTCTCTGCTTAAGGCTACATCAAGAGGAAACAAACCTTAGAGATAGAACGTAGAACTACTTTATTGTGTCAAGTTTCAAGAAGCTAGCACAAACCATGTTTGATTTAGAGTCGAACTGCATCTGTCTATATAGGAGAAAACAGAGTGAAAACTAAAAATTCAAACTGTTACTGCAAACGAATGCTTCAACCTAGGAGAACGAAACTTGAACATCCTCGTTTTATTGGTGTACTGCTCATTACTTGAAATTATCATGAAGGTCGGAAAAAAAAATATGTTGAGATTTCAGGAGACTGTAGTATTTGGGCAGCCAAACAACGCCTTTCATTGAATGTGTCTTTCGTCAGTCTCTGCTTAGGTCTACATCCAGAGGAAACAAAAAATAAAAATAGAATGTAGAACTACTTCACTGTTTCAAGTTTCAAGAAGCTAGCACAAACCGTGTTTGATTTAGAGTTCGAACTACATTTGTCAATATAGCAGGAAACAGAGTGAAACCAAAAAATTCAAACTGTTACTCCAATGAATGCTTCAATCTAGGAGAACTAAACTTTGGCATCCAAGTGGGATTGGTGTACTGATCATTACTTGAAAGTATCATGAAGATTGGATGAAAAAATATATGTTGAGATTTCAGGAGACTCTAGTGTGTTGGAAGTTTGGCAACCCCTTTCAGTATAAGTGTTATTCGCCAGTCCCAGCTTTAGGATACAAGAGGAAACAAACCTTAGAGATAGAACGTAGAACTACTTTATTGTGTCAAGTTTCAAGAAGCTAGCACAAACCATGTTTGATTTAGAGTTCGAACTGCATCTGTCAATATAGGAGAAAACAGAGTGAATACTAAAAATTCAAACTGTTACTGCAAACGAATGCTTCAACCTAGGAGAACGAAACTTGAACATCCACGTTTTATTGGTGTACTGCTCATTACTTGAAATTATCATGAAGGTCGGAAAAAAAAATATGTTGCGATTTCAGGAGACTGTAGTATTTTCGCAGCCTAACAACGCCTTTCATTGAATGTGTCTTTCGTCAGTCTCTGCATAGGTCTACATCCAGAGGAAACAAAAAATAAAAGTAGAATGTAGAACTACTTTACTGTTTCAAGTTTCAAGAAGCTAGCACAAACCGTGTTTGATTTAGAGTTCGAACTACATTTGTCACAATAGGAGAAAACAGAGAGAAACCTAAAAATTCAAACTGTTACTCCAAAAGAAAGCTTCAATCTAGGAGAACTAAACTTTGGCATCCAAGTGGGATTGAGTACTTATCATTACTTGAAAGTATCATGAAGATTGGATGAAAAAATATATGTTGAGATTTCAGGAGACTCTAGTGTGTTGGAAGTTTGGCAACCCCTTTCAGTATAAGTGTTATTCGCCAGTCCCAGCTTTAGGATACAAGAGGAAACAAACCTTAGAGATAGAACGTAGAACTACTTTATTGTGTCAAGTTTCAAGAAGCTAGCACAAACCGTGTTTGATTTAGAGTTCTAACTGCATCTGTCAATATAGGAGAAAACAGAGTGAAACCTATAATTTCTAACTGTTCCTGCAAACGAATGCTACAACCTAGAAGAACAAAACTTGGGCATCCACGTTTGATTGGTGTACTGATCAATACTTGAAAGAATCATGAAGATTGGATGAAAAAATATATGTTGGGATTTCAGGAGACGGTAGTTTTTTTGGAAGCTTAACAACGCCTTCCATTGAAAGTGTTATTCGCCATTCTCTGCTTAAGGCTACATCAAGAGGAAACAAACCTTAGAGATAGAACGTAGAACTACTTTATTGTGTCAAGTTTCAAGAAGCTAGCACAAACCATGTTTGATTTAGAGTTCGAACTGCATCTGTCAGTATAGGAGAAAACAGAGTGAAAACTAAAAATTCAAACTGTTACTGCAAACGAATGCTTCAACCTAGGAGAACGAAACTTGAACATCTTCGTTTTATTGGTGTACTGCTCATTACTTGAAATTATCATGAAGTTCGGAAAAAAAAATATGTTGAGATTTCAGGAGACTGTAGTATTTTGGCAGCCTAACAACGCCTTTCATTGAATGTGTCTTTCGTCAGTCTCTGCTTAGGTCTACATCCAGAGGAAACAAAAAATAAAAATAGAATGTAGAACTACTTTACTGTTTCAAGTTTCAAGAAGATAGCACAAACCGTGTTTGATTTAGAGTTCGAACTACATTTGTCAATATAGGAGGAAACAGAGTGAAACCTAAAAATTCAACCTGTTACTCCAAAAGAATGCTTCAATCTAGCAGAACTAAACTTTGGCATCCAAGTGGGATTGGTGTACTGATCATTACTTGAAAGTATCATGAAGATTGGATGAAAATATATATGTTGAGATTTCAGGAGACTCTAGTGTGTTGGAAGATTGGCAACCCCTTTCAGTATAAGTGTTATTCGCCAGTCCCAGCTTTAGGATACAAGAGGAAACCAACCTTAGAGATAGAACGTAGAACTACTTTACTGTGTCAAGTTTCAAGAAGCTAGCACAAACCGTGTTTGATTTAGAGTTCTAACTGCATCTGTCAATATAGGAAAAAACAGAGTGAAACCTATAATTTCTAACTGTTCCTGCAAACGAATGCTACAACCTAGAAGAACAAAACTTGGGTATCCACGTTTGATTGGTGTACTGATCAATACTTGAAAGAATCATGAAGATTGGATGAAAAAATATATGTTGAGATTTCAGGAGACGGTAGTTTTTTGGAAGCTTAACAACGCCTTTCATTGAAAGAGTTATTCGCCAGTCTCTGCTTAAGGCTACATCAAGAGGAAACAAACCTTAGAGATAGAACGTAGAACTACTTTATTGTGTCAAGTTTCAAGAAGCTAGCACAAACCATGTTTGATTTAGAGTTTGAACTGCATCTGTCAATATAGGAGAAAACAGAGTGAAAACTAAAAATTCAAACTGTTACTGCAAACGAATGCTTCAACCTAGGAGAACGAAACTTGAACATCCACGTTTTATTGGTGTACTGCTCATTACTTGAAATTATCATGAAGGTCAGAAAAAAAATATGTTGAGATTTCAGGAGACTGTAGTATTTTGGCAGCCTAACAACGCCTTTCATGGAATGTGTCTTTCGTCAGTCTCTGCTTAGGTCTACATGCAGAGGAAACAAAAAATAAAAATAGAATGCAGAACTACTTTACTGTTTCAAGTTTCAAGGAGCTAGCACAAACCGTGTTTGATTTAGAGTTCGAACTACATTTGTCAATATAGAAGGAAACAGAGTGAAACCAAAAAATTCAAACTGTTACTCCAATGAATGCTTCAATCTAGGAGAACTAAACTTTGGCATCCAAGTGGGATTGGTGTACTGATCATTACTTGAAAGTATCATGAAGATTGGATGAAAAAATATATGTTGAGATTTCAGGAGACTCTAGTGTGTTGGAAGTTTGGCAACCCCTTTCAGTATAAGTGTTATTCGCCAGTCCCAGCTTTAGGATACAAGAGGAAACAAACCTTAGAGATAGAACGTAGAACTACTTTATTGTGTCAAGTTTCAAGAAGGTAGCACAAACCATGTTTGATTTAGAGTTCGAACTGCATCTGTCAATATAGGAGAAAACAGAGTGAATACTAAAAATTCAAACTGTTACTGCAAACGAATGCTTCAACCTAGGAGAACGAAACTTGAACATCCACGTTTTATTGGTGTACTGCTCATTACTTGAAATTATCATGAAGGTCGGAAAAAAAAATATGTTGCGATTTCAGGAGACTGTAGTATTTTCGCAGCCTAACAACGCCTTTCATTGAATGTGTCTTTCGTCAGTCTCTGCATAGGTCTACATCCAGAGGAAACAAAAAATAAAAGTAGAATGTAGAACTACTTTACTGTTTCAAGTTTCAAGAAGCTAGCACAAACCGTGTTTGATTTAGAGTTCGAACTACATTTGTCAATATAGGAGAAAACAGAGAGAAACCTAAAAATTCAAACTGTTACTCCAAAAGAATGCTTCAATCTAGGAGAACTAAACTTTGGCATCCAAGTGGGATTGGTGTACTGATCATTACTTGAAAGTATCATGAAGATTGGATGAAAAAATATATGTTGAGATTTCAGGAGACTCTAGTGTGTTGGAAGTTTGGCAACCCCTTTCAGTATAATTGTTATTCGCCAGTCCCAGCTTTAGGATACAAGAGGAAACAAACCTTAGAGATAGAACGTAGAACTACTTTATTGTGTCAAGTTTCAAGAAGCTAGCACAAACCGTGTTTGATTTAGAGTTCTAACTGCATCTGTCAATATAGGAGAAAACAGAGTGAAACCTATAATTTCTAACTGTTCCTGCAAACGAATGCTACAACCTAGAAGAACAAAACTTGGGCATCCACGTTTGATTGGTGTACTGTTCAATACTTGAAAAAATCATGAAGATTGGATGAAAAAATATATGTTGGGATTTCAGGAGACGGTAGTTTTTATGGAAGCTTAACAACGCCTTCCATTGAAAGTGTTATTCGCCAGTCTCTGCTTAAGGCTACATCAAGAGGAAACAAACCTTAGAGATAGAACGTAGAACTACTTTATTGTGTCAAGTTTCAAGAAGCTAGCACAAACCATGTTTGATTTAGAGTTCGAACTGCATCTGTCAATATAGGAGAAAACAGAGTGAAAACTAAAAATTCAAACTGTTACTGCAAACGAATGCTTCAACCTAGGAGAACGAAACTTGAACATCCTCGTTTTATTGGTGTACTGCTCATTACTTGAAATTATCGTGAAGTTCGGAAAAAAAAATATGTTGAGATTTCAGGAGACTGTAGTATTTTGGCAGCCTAACAACGCCTTTCATTGAATGTGTCTTTCGTCAGTCTCTGCTTAGGTCTACATCCAGAGGAAACAAAAAATAAAAATAGAATGTAGAACTACTTTACTGTTTCAAGTTTCAAGAAGCTAGCACAAACCGTGTTTGATTTAGAGTTCGAACTACATTTGTCAATATAGGAGGAAACAGAGTGATACCTAAAAATTCAACCTGTTACTCCAAAAGAATGCTTCAATCTAGCAGAACTAAACTTTGGCATCCAAGTGGGATTGGTGTACTGATCATTACTTGAAAGTATCATGAAGATTGGATGAAAATATATATGTTGAGATTTCAGGAGACTCTAGTGTGTTGGAAGATTGGCAACCCCTTTCAGTATAAGTGTTATTCGCCAGTCCCAGCTTTAGGATACAAGAGGAAACAAACCTTAGAGATAGAACGTAGAACTACTTTACTGTGTCAAGTTTCAAGAAGCTAGCACAAACCGTGTTTGATTTAGAGTTCTAACTGCATCTGTCAATATAGGAGAAAACAGAGTGAAACCTATAATTTCTAACTGTTCCTGCAAACGAATGCTACAACCTAGAAGAACAAAACTTGGGTATCCACGTTTGATTGGTGTACTGATCAATACTTGAAAGAATCATGAAGATTGGATGAAAAAATATATGTTGAGATTTCAGGAGACGGTAGTTTTTTGGAAGCTTAACAACGCCTTTCATTGAAAGAGTTATTCGCCAGTCTCTGCTTAAGGCTACATCAAGAGGAAACAAACCTTAGAGATAGAACGTAGAACTATTTTATTGTGTTAAGTTTCAAGAAGCTAGCACAAACCATGTTTGATTTAGAGTTTGAACTGCATCTGTCAATATAGGAGAAAACAGAGTGAAAACTAAAAATTCAAACTGTTACTGCAAACGAATGCTTCAACCTAGGAGAACGAAACTTGAACATCCACGTTTTATTGGTGTACTGCTCATTACTTGAAATTATCATGAATGTCAGAAAAAAAATATGTTGAGATTTCAGGAGACTGTAGTATTTTGGCAGCCTAACAACGCCTTTCATGGAATGTGTCTTTCGTCAGTCTCTGCTTAGGTCTACATGCAGAGGAAACAAAAAATAAAAATAGAATGCAGAACTACTTTACTGTTTCAAGTTTCAAGAAGCTAGCACAAACCGTGTTTGATTTAGAGTTCGAACTACATTTGTCAATATAGGAGAAAACAGAGTGAAACCTAAAAATTCAAACTGTTACTCCAAAAGATTGCTTCAATCTAGGAGAACTAAACTTTGGCATCCAAGTGGGATTGGTGTACTGATCATTACTTGAAAGTATCATGAAGATTGGATGAAAAAATATATGTTGAGATTTCAGGAGACTCTAGTGTGTTGGAAGTTTGGCAACCCCTTTCAGTATAAGTGTTATTCGCCAGTCCCAGCTTTAGGATACAAGAGGAAACAAACCTTAGAGATAGAACGTAGAACTACTTTATTGTGTCAAGTTTCAAGAAGCTAGCACAAACCGTGTTTGATTTAGAGTTCTAACTGCATCTGTCAATATAGGAGAAAACAGAGTGAAACCTATAATTTCTAACTGTTCCTGCAAACGAATGCTACAACCTAGAAGAACAAAACTTGGGCATCCACGTTTGATTGGTGTACTGATCAATACTTGAAAGAATCATGAAGATTGGATGAAAATATGTATGTTGAGATTTCAGGAGAAGGTAGTTTTTTGGAAGCTTAACAAAGCCTTTCATTGAAAGTGTTATTCGCCAGTCTCTGCTTAAGGCTACATCAAGAGGAAACAAACCTTAGAGTTAGAACGTAGAACTACTTTATTGTGTCAAGTTTCAAGAAGCTAGCACAAACCATGTTTGATTTAGAGTTCGAACTGCATCTGTCAATATAGGAGAAAACAGAGTGAAAACTAAAAATTCAAACTGTTACTGCAAACGAATGCTTCAACCTAGGAGAACGAAACTTGAACATCCACGTTTTATTGGTGTACTGCTCATTACTTGAAGTTATCATGAAGGTCGGAAAAAAAATATGTTGATATTTCAGGAGAGTGTAGTATTTTGGCAGCCTAACAACGCCTTTCATTGAATGTGTCTTTCGTCAGTCTCTGCTTAGGTCTACATCCAGAGGAAACAAAAAATAAAAATAGAATGTAGAACTACTTTACTGTTTCAAGTTTCAAGAAGCTAGCACAAACCGTGTTTGATTTAGAGTTCGAACTACATTTGTCAATATAGGAGAAAACAGAGTGAAACCTAAAAATTCAAACTGTTACTCCAAAAGAATGCTTCAATCTAGGAGAACTAAACTTTGGCATCCAAGTGGGATTGGTGTACTGATCATTACTTGAAAGTATCATGAATATTGGATGAAAAAATATATGTTGAGATTTCAGGGGACTCTAGTGTGTTGGAAGTTTGGCAACCCCTTTCAGTATAAGTGTTATTCGCCAGTCCCAGCTTTAGGATACAAGAGGAAACAAACCTTAGAGATAGAACGTAGAACTACTTTATTGTGTCAAGTTTCAAGAAGCTAGCACAAACCGTGTTTGATTTAGAGTTCTAACTGCATCTGTCAATATAGGAGAAAACAGAGTGAAACCTATAATTTCTAACTGTTCCTGCAAACGAATGCTACAACCTAGAAGAACAAAACTTGGGCATCCACGTTTGATTGGTGTACTGATCAATACTTGAAAGAATCATGAAGATTGGATGAAAAAATATATGTTGAGATTTCAGGAGACAGTAGTTTTTTGGAAGCTTAACAACGCCTTTCATTGAAAGTGTTATTCGCCAGTCTCTGCTTAAGGCTACATCAAGAGGAAACAAACCTTAGAGATAGAACGTAGAACTACTTTATTGTGTCAAGTTTCAAGAAGCTAGCACAAACCATGTTTGATTTAGAGTTCGAAATGCATCTGTCAATATAAGAGAAAACAGAGTGAAAACTAAAAATTCAAACTGTTACTGCAAACGAATGCTTCAACCTAGGAGAACGGAACTTGAACATCCACGTTTTATTGGTGTACTGCTCATTACTGGAAATTATCATGAAGGTCGGAAAAAAAATATGTTGAGATTTCAGGAGCCTGTAGTATTTTGGCAGCCTAACAACGCCTTTCATTGAATGTGTCTTTCGTCAGTCTCTGCTTAGGTCTACATCCAGAGGAAACAAAAAATAAAAATAGAATGCAGAACTACTTTACTGTTTCAAGTTTCAAGAAGCTAGCACAAACCCTGTTTGATTTAGAGTTCGAACTACATTTGTCAATATAGGAGAAAACAGAGTGAAACCTAAAAATTCAAACTGTTACTCCAAAAGAATGCTACAATCTAGGAGAACTAAACTTTGGCATCCAAGTGGGATTGGTGTACTGATCATTACTTGAAAGTATCATGAAGATTGGATGAAAAAAATATATGTTGAGATTTCAGGAGACTCTAGTGTGTTGGAAGTTTGGCAACCCCTTTCAGTATAAGTGTTATTCGCCATTCCCAGCTTTAGGATACAAGAGGAAACAAACCTTAGAGATAGAACGTAGAACTACTTTATTGTGTCAAGTTTCAAGAAGCTAGCACAAACCGTGTTTGATTTAGAGTTCGAACTGCATCTGTCAATATTGGAGAAAACAGAGTGAAACCTATAATTTCTAACTGTTCCTGCAAACGAATGCTACAACCTAGAAGAACAAAACTTGGGCATCCACGTTTGATTGGTGTACTGATCAATACTTGAAAGAATCATGAAGATTGGATGAAAAAATATATGTTTGGATTTCAGGAGACGGTAGTTTTTTGGAAGCTTAACAACGCCTTCCATTGAAAGTGTTATTCGCCAGTCTCTGCTTAAGGCTACATCAAGAGGAAACAAACCTTAGAGATAGAACGTAGAACTACTTTATTGTGTCAAGTTTCAAGAAGCTAGCACAAACCATGTTTGATTTAGAGTTCGAACTGCATCTGTCAATATAGGAGAAAACAGAGTGAAAACTAAAAATTCAAACTGTTACTGCAAACGAATGCTTCAACCTAGGAGAACGAAAATTAAACATCCTCGTTTTATTGGTGTACTGCTCATTACTTGAAATTATCATGAAGTTCGGAAAAAAAAATATGTTGAGATTTCAGGAGACTGTAGTATTTTGGCAGCCTAACAACGCCTTTCATTGAATGTGTCTTTCGTCAGTCTCTGCTTAGGTCTACATCCAGAGGAAACAAAAAATAAAAATAGAATGTAGAACTACTTTACTGTTTCAAGTTTCAAGAAGCTAGCACAAACCGTGTTTGATTTAGAGTTCGAACTACATTTGTCAATATAGGAGGAAACAGAGTGAGACCTAAAAATTCAACCTGTTACTCCAAAAGAATGCTTCAATCTAGCAGAACTAAACTTTGGCATCCAAGTGGGATTGGTGTACTGATCATTACTTGAAAGTATCATGAAGATTGGATGAAAATATATATGTTGAGATTTCAGGAGACTCTAGTGTGTTGGAAGTTTGGCAACCCCTTTCAGTATAAGTGTTATTCGCCAGTCCCAGCTTTAGGATACAAGAGGAAACAAACCTTAGAGATAGAACGTAGAACTACTTTACTGTGTCAAGTTTCAAGAAGCTAGCACAAACCGTGTTTGATTTAGAGTTCTAACTGAATCTGTCAATATAGGAGAAAACAGAGTGAAACCTATAATTCTAACTGTTCCTGCAAACGAATGCTACAACCTAGAAGAACAAAACTTGGGTATCCACGTTTGATTGGTGTACTGATCAATACTTGAAAGAATCATGAAGATTGGATGAAAAAATATATGTTGAGATTTCAGGAGACCTTAGTTTTTTGGAAGGTTAACAACGCCTTTCATTGAAAGTGTTATTCGCCAGTCTCTGCTTAAGGCTACATCAAGAGGAAACAAACCTTAGAGATAGAACGTAGAACTACTTTATTGTGTCAAGTTTCAGGAAGCTAGCAAAAACCATGTTTGATTTAGAGTTCGAACTGCATCTGTCAATATAGGAGAAAACAGAGTGAAAACTAAAAATTCAAACTGTTACTGCAAACGAATGCTTCAACCTAGGAGAACGGAACTTGAACATCCACGTTTTATTGGTGTACTGCTCGTTACTTGAAATTATCATGAAGGTCGGAAAAAAATATGTTGAGATTTCAGGAGCCTGTAATATTTTGGCAGCCTAACAACGCCTTTCATTGAATGTGTCTTTCGTCACTCTCTGCTTAGGTCTACATCCAGAGGAAACAAAAAATAAAAATAGAATGTAGAACTACTTTACTGTTTCAAGTTTCATTAAGCTAGCACAAACCGTGTTTGATTTAGAGTTCGAACTACATTTGTCAATATAGGAGAAAACAGAATGAAACCTAAAATTCAAACTGTTACTCCAAAAGAATGCTTCAATCTCGGAGAACTAAACTTTGGCATCCAAGTGGGATTGGTGTACTGATCATTACTTGAATGTATCATGAAGATTGGATGAAAAAATATATGTTGAGATTTCACGAGACTCTAGTGTGTTGGAAGTTTGGCAACCCCTTTCAGTATAAGTGTTATTCGCCAGTTCCAGCTTTAGGATACAAGAGGAAACAAACCTTAGAGATAGAACGTAGAACTACTTTATTGTGTCAAGTTTCAAGAAGTTAGCACAAAACCGTGTTTGATTTAGAGTTCTAAATGCATCTGTCAATATAGGAGAAAACAGAGTGAAACCTATAATTTCTAACTGTTCCTGCAAACGAATGCTACACCTAGAAGAACAAAACTTGGGCATCCACGTTTGATTGGTGTACTGATCAATACTTCAAAGAATCATGAAGATTGGATGAAAAAATATATGTTGAGATTTCAGGAGACGGTAGTTTTCTGGAAGCTTAACAACGCCTTTCATTGAAAGTGTGATTCGCCAGTCTCTCCTTAAGGCTACATCAAGAAAAAACAAACCCTAGAGATAGAACGTAGAACTACTTTATTGTGTCAAGTTTCAAGAAGCTAGCACAAACCATGTTTGATTTAGAGTTCAAACTGCATCTGTCAATATAGGAGAAAACAGAGTGAAAACTAAGAATTCAAACTGTTACTGCAAACGAATGCTTCAACCTAGGAGAACGAAACTTGAACATCCTCGTTTTATTGGTGTACTGCTCATTACTTGAAATTATCGTGAAGTTCGGAAAAAAAAATATGTTGAGATTTCAGGAGACTGTAGTATTTTGGCAGCCTAACAACGCCTTTCATT
>NW_027517804.1:0-39577 GCF_048772815.1 Callospermophilus lateralis
AACAGAAAAATAAACTGCTTTTTGTGAACTTCTGCAGACTGTGAACTTCTGCGCCCCTTCCTTTACATGTTGGGTACAAAATTCTGAAACTACCTAAACTTGGGTTTCAGGGGATTTATTGATTACAACAGAAGTAATGCCCTCTGAATCTGGTTGCAAACAAATAGGACTGTTTCCCTGTCTTCGGTACTATCTTAGGCGCCTTGCCTTGTCTGTCCCTACAGCAGTATAATTCTATATACTTAAACATTTTTTATGTTTTCATGAAATTGTCAACAGATATGATTAATTGTGTAATGGTGCAGATATTTCCCAGAGTGCTTTATCCTGATGCAGGTTCATTTGAAATTCAAATAGAGGGAAATAAAACCCGGTTCCACTGGGAACATATATCCCTCACTTTAGCCATCCTATTAGAAATAGGAATTGCAGCAGAGGTGGGCACAAGAACCACTGCCTTGGTCCATGGGACACAACAAATGACACAATTAGAAGCAGCAATAGACCAAAACTTAAAGATATTAGAAACCTCCATCACTGCTTTGCAGAAATCTTTAACCTCTCTCTCTGAAGGTGTTTTACAGAACAGTCGAGGGTTGAACCTCCTCTTCATGAGAGAAGGGGGCCTTTGTTCTGCATTGATGGAAGAATGTTGTGTTTATGCTGACCATTCTGGAGTTGTAAAAAAATCTATGAGTAAATTAAAAGGACAACTTGAAGAGTGTCAACGAGAGAGAGAGGCCAAAAAAGGGTGGTTTGAGTCTTGGTTCACACATTCCCCCTGGTTAACTACGTATTTATCAACCCTGGCTGGTCCAATAATAATCCTCATATTATTGCTAACTATAAACTCTGTTTGTTCAACCATGTAATTTCTTTTCTCCAATCTCAAATTGGACAAGTTAAACTTATGTTAATACCCCACTAGCAGACATAAAATGTGACACCCCCCAATGATCACTTTTATGACTAAAAGTAGCCAGAAGAAAAAGTGGGGAATGAAAGGTTAATAAAATAGGCACTTGTCACTTCCTGTTTTTCTGTACGCTTAACAAAACACTGTTGAAATCTTGAGAAATGTTTGCTAATCTTGTTCCCAGAATGTGCTATCCCCAACTGCCAAACTACAGAATGCACTCCCTCACCCGGTTGCTCGCAAACTGTCCACTCGCCTTGATCCATTAATAAAATTCCCAGCCTGCCCTCTCCAAGGAAAGTATATAAGCTCTGCTTAAGCTGTTCTCAGGGCTCTCTGCTCTATTCAAGTGAGCTATGAGCACCAGCACGCTGGACCCCCAATAAACCCTTTGCTGTTGCATGAGGTAGATTCTGGGTGGTCTCTTCCTCCGACGCTCACCTGACATTTACTTGGATGACTGAATGTAGAAAAGAACATCCATTCAAAACGGGATAGTCAGTAAGATTAGGAATATAGTTGGTAGGTTTAGGAAGAAGAGTGAATATAGGATTTGGAAAAAAAGTCCTTTAGCAATAGGGTTTCATATAGAGAGTGAATGTAAATGTCAGCACATGTGAAGAGTCAGTCACAATGATGAACTGGAGAAAACATGTAGTAAAGCAGATATCAATAGAGACATTATGAAATCAGGCAAAGCATAAAGTTAGTGATAGGATTACACATTCAACATGTTTGACTTTAATTATATAATCTTAGGAAAAAAGAAATATGTAGTCGTCAATAGGATTGACATTTGAGAGCATTAGGCAAGTGGACATGGATGATTTTAGTAATGCAAGTTCACTTTCCATTTAGGTTTTGGTACAATCATAAGTGTGACCTTTGCATTTTGTGTTCAGAATATTGCTGTGATACAATGTATATGTAGATCAGGTGACATGAGTATTTCTTGTACCATTTCTGGGAGCAATATTTTGAAGACGTATAAATTAGTATTGGGGGTACAAAGAGTTGTGCCCTGTGTCTATGAATATAGAGGTTTCCTGGCCTAAAGACATTTTGAGAAACTGCCTCTGAGGCTGGGCACTTGAAATATATGTTGTTGTCAGGAGCTTTAGCTTCCTTTGTTTTGAGACCATCAAAGCTAGATATGCATCTATGTGACCTGAAGGACATGTGTTCTTATTTTCCAATGAAAATGGTGCAGCAGTGATGAATTCTCTTTTTGTAGGTAAACAATGGCCATTGGGGCTAAGTGTCTCCCCGTGTGGACTGTGAAGCCCTTTGGTCATACTCCACTTTTAATGGTCTTTCTTGCTGCTACAATGGGAGTTTGGTATTTGCTTCACAAAATACAAGGAGTTCAAATGGGTCACAGTGCTGCACGGCATTCTGTCACATGTGGTTGGTCAGTGTCTGCTGGAGAACGCACCAACCAGGCTTCTATCCCACATAGCTTGCACTCTTTTCCATAGCAACCTGATTCTGAACATTGCCCAGGAACGTCTCCATATAACAAGATGCCTTTTCATATAATTGTCTGCTGGCTGCACCATGTCAGTCACAGGACATTTGGAAGCCAATGGCAGATCTACATGGCCACAGCACAGATGTATTATCACACACTTGCTAACCACTACTCTAGGCTCACTACTCAGGAGGCTCCAACTTACTGACATCTCTGTTCTACAGCATTTTCATGAAACCAAGTCAATCAAGGCACTGTCTGGTATACTCCTGATCAGCAATAGGACATGGAAATGTTTTCCAGTGCCACCTGGTCAAGGGAATGTCCAAAATTTCATGGTATTTATCTCGCCATTTTTCAAGGATGAATTTGGAGCCACTGTGTGTTTCCCATTCATTCAGGAACCATAAAATTTTGAGGAAGCTCATTTGAATGAAACCTCTGGAGAACTCTCACAGGCAAGGCTTCCCGAAGAGGGGGCAAAAGGTCACATGAAGCCAGGCCCATTGAGATCTACAATGTGAGATCCATGTGTGTTTTGTCTCTTAATTATGGCTGCCAACTCATTAAAAATAAAATCATGTAATATCCTGGATGAGATTCCCATGGCGATGTGGAAAGCCATCCGGGCCTAGAACTCAGTTTCCAAGGGCGACTCTCATGTGTGGCCTCCTAAAATCCCAACACGACTTCATGGCAATACTTCTCTTAGTTCGGTTCCAGAACTCAGTCTTATGGGAAATCATACCAGTGTTCAAGCCCAGGTGGACCCAGTCATCTCTTCCAATCACAAACAAATGACCACAATTAAAACCAAAACACTCTCAAATGGCCTTCAGCTTCTTCCATATAGACACTCAACATAAATTATATAACTGGTACCAACTTTAAATAATGGATTGAATTGTTATCTGAAAATATACAGGAAATCTTATATTGATATACAATCATTCATTCCAACAAGTTATACATCTAATGGTAATATTAGGGATATGGTTTATCATGAAGAGTGTGGGAGTTTTGCTTCAAATTTTTATGGAAATCGAAAATAATGTGTTTGGAAAGAAGTCTCATGAGAAGAACAGTCAAGAAACCTGGAGGAATACATGTGTTCTGAAGCAGGAAATGATTGAAAGTGAAACAAATGCCTATTAATTTGTGAACCTGTGGATGAAATATATATCCTATGGTGTGCATAAACTGAAGAAATAGTAATGTACCAGTGTTAAATAAAATGAACTTCAAAATACACATCATGTCCCATAGGAATCTATTTGCATTGATGTTAAACTGGGTCAGTTACTGTAGAAATATTAGGATTGTATGCACCATTCACTGAAGTTACTTTTCAGTACTAGGAAACAAATATGTATTTCAGGTGGATGTATATTTCTGAGAATAATCTTGTGAAAAGTTGATTATGAATCCACATACATGAACATGAATGAATTTAGGTAGTGTATATAGGACACATATATTTTATATTTTGAAAAATTTGGATATATATATATATATATATATATATATATATATATATATATATACACACACACAAAACACAAACACCAACAATAAAAAGTAGCAATATATATGCCAATCGAAATTCTTCATGAAATATATATCATCCACTGATGCAAAAATATTAATTTTACTTAACATGGATTTATGTATAATGTTTTTCTACTAGGAGGCTCCCCCATAGGTTGAATTTTCAGTTCCAACAGCGTTTAGGAGAAGTGATCTCTTCTCACAATTTGAATCTGCTAAGTCAGCCACCTCACAAGAATATACGTGTGATACCACGTAGGATTCTATATGTGCATATAAAATACATGTGGCGAATAGGCTACAGAGAAAGGGAGACAGGTATTCACATATTTTTTAACTTTAAAAACACATGGAGAACTATTTCAATTAAAAATTAGCTAGATTTATAACACCTACCCTAGATCATGCAAAAGGCAACTCCAACTATACACCATGCCTCCTCTGAACTGCTTGTATTTCTATTCTATTTGGGTTATTTTTCTCCATCATATTAGGATTAGTAGTCATAGTCTAGTAGGGTATGGGTTAGTGCCAGGTGTCCCGGCCGGCAGGACACATCAACGTGGGCATCGAACATAGTTGGGAAGGAATGAAGGGACAAGAGACAGGACAGATGACAGCCAGACAGGAGTTCTGATCAAGCTGCAAACTTTTATTGTTCTCACAGGGTGTTTATATGCTGCTGATGGGAAAGCTCTCTTATCGGCCGTTGCTGGATGGCTTCACAGGGTTAGATAACCTCAGGATACTTCAGGAAGACAGATGGTGACAGGATGTCTCAGGGAGATAGATGGTTGTGGGATATCTCCCAGGCAGGATGTCTCCCAGGGGGCTGTTTCTTGTAAGTGTCAGGCTATTCTTTGAAGGAGAACTTCCTTTTAGCCCCTGACATCTCCCCCTTTCTTATATAAAATATTTGACCTACCTTACCAGCCATGTTTTTAGGGTGGGTTAGAGGCTCTGTTTCTCTAGGAGGCCTTAGAATATCTCCTGATCCGAGCGAGCATCTTTACTAGCAGATTTCGTGGTGGCCTTGGCATGTTTTTGGAGGAGATGGCCTTGAAGGGGAAGCATGCCAACTGTCATGCACCAGAGCATGTCACTCAGAGGTCTTGTGTTTGGGCATCCGTGTATCCATCCTTTTGCAATCCTTCCTGCACCCTCCGATATTATGGCCTAACGTCCTCACTCCATGGGTGCGTCTTCCCCCAAGCCGAAGGGCCCATGTAGACGAACCCTTATGGCAAGGGCAGAAGATGGTTTGTCAGAGCTGTTACTTATAGTTTTATGTAAGAAAGAGAGATCTGTGGGGATGTAAACTTAAGAAATAAGCCTGTGAGAAGGGTAGAACATCCTTTTAAAAGTTGACAGCGTGGTCTTCCATCTCCAGATGATGATAGTGGATTTGTATGGGCTTAGAGGCCATAATATTAATGTGTTCTTTAATAAATTGTACCACACTGTTTATAATGCAGGGTCCTATGGTCACCATTAAACGTAAACCAAACAAACGGCCTAATAGGGGAAGAAGGTGGGGTAGAAATCCATTAAGCTTAGTCCAGAGGGGATTTTCAAATAGTTCCCTTCATTTCTTTTCTAGATCTTCTTGAAGCTGCTTAAATTTAGTGCATACTATGACTGATTTATTGGCATAAAAGCAGCATCGTTCCCCTAAGGCCAATCAAATATCTCCCTGGTTAGCAGTCAGCAAATCTAAGCCACGTCTGTTTTGAAGGAACACTTTTGCCAGGAAGTCTATTTGGTCCTACAAATCTTTAATGGTTTCTGATAGAGTTTGTACATCATTTTAAGTTGTTGAGACAGGCGATGGTAAGGGTGTATTGCCGTGCCTAAGCCAGAGTACCTGTGCCCACAGCAGCTGTTATTCCAAGGCTGGCAATAAGTGGTAAGGCCTGTATCGCCCGCCTCTGTCTTTTGACTAAGGTGTCTAGGTTAGAGGTTCGTCTCCTGGGACAATATTTATATCAGGGAGTAATAAGGCAAGAACACAGCCACTGTTCCAATTCGCAGGAAGCCTGGGGAAGGCCACATTTCCTCCACACATAACAACTGTGCCATTGGGGGGACAAAGAGATGCGATGGGTGAGCAATAATTTTGTACTGTTGAGCAATTTCCAAAGGAAATAATTCCAAAATCCATATCATAGGTATTATTCTGCATCACGCCTAAAAGACATAATATAAAAGTGCCTATAGGCTGTACTTTAAAGGGAAATCCGGGTTGGCATGTATTATCATTGTCCATAGTAGAATTAATAGGAACTGCCATAGGCATGCTTGCCCCTGTTGTCATGCAGAGCCAGCAATTACCAGCAAGGGTGGGGTTGGAATTATTAAGGAAGGAGAAGGTAGTTTGCAAAATATCTAATGTATTGGTATCTAAACCTGGGAACTGGGATTTCGGCTACATTAAGGGATGATATGTGAGCTCAGGGATTTGGGGTTTCAAAAGTTTGATTATCTGAGGATGCTTGACAGCATCAGTGGGTCCTCTACCATCAGAGACCCCTGTAGGGGCCTTAATGGGCCAGTAGGAAGGTTTTCCGACAGTGCCTTGGCACCCAGCTGACTGTAGCTTGGTGTATTTGCCTTCTCCTCCCTGGTCAAAGAGAACGGGGGTATAATGAATAGTGGTCCCCCCTGCTTCATGAGTTTTAGTTAGGGAGGCTTCAAAAAATCATTCTCCCTGCTTGTTAACACAAATTGAGGCCGACACATAACAAGAGACATGCATCGCCTGGGTATGTGTACGGGTTGCAGAACAATTTTGGAGAGCTTTACTTGTACTAGGGGGAATAATCTTTGGCTTGTTAACACATACCCATTTAGGCTGATGAACTCCTCTGAATTTATGGTCAACCTCGGCACGGAGGTAAGCCACCTTAGTCATGCAGTCAGCAGTCTGGGTCCAACTAGTGGGAGCCTGAGTCCAAGATCCTCCCTTGCCTTCACGGGGGGGCGGGGAAGGTACTCCATGATGTTGGAAGGTGGAGGGCCCAGGCCTCTGTGCACAAACCTGTTCAGCAGAAGTGCCTTAAGCAGGATCCTCACACAGATTGTTGGATAGATCCGAAAAAGAGGAAAATTTGTACTCAGGGAGAGGGCCTCCGTCCCCGGTTTGAGGTAAGTTATTAACCTGTTTAACCAGGCGTTCTGGTAACCATCTTGGGGCTGCTAGCTCTTGGTCCAAAACACAAACTGAGCCTCGTTCCCAGATGAGGACAGGATGTGGGCGTTTCCATTTATTTGTAAGGGGATTTCGCCACATAACAGGTGGCTGATCAGAATTGGAAAAGGGATGCCAGTGTCTGTCTGCAGCCGAAAGGCCTTCACTGTCTAGGGTAAGAAAAAAAAGGGCAAATAATGCATGGTTAAGGCAATGCCTGTGAGTGGTAAATACAAGGGTGGAAGCCTTAAGGCGAGATAGCCAAGTCTTTAAGATAAGGTGGAACATTCCACAATGCCTTGGCCCTGAGGTTTGTATTGAATTCCAGTAGTATGACAAAATTGCAAGGTAGCACAAAACTGTTTAAACTTGGCACTGGTATATGGAGGACAATTATCTGTTTTAATATGTATTGGTTTACCCATTATGGACAAGGCTGAAAAAAGATGAGAAAGGACATCTTTGGTAGCCTCTCCAGAATGTGGTGATGCAAAAATAAAGCTGCTGAAGGTATCGATAGAAACGTGTATATATTTGGTTTTTCCAAATTCAGCAAAATGAGTAACATCCATTTGCCAAACCTGATTTGGCAGTAATCCTCGGGGGTTAACTCCCAAGTGTTGAATGGGGAGGGAGAGAGCGCAAGCAGGGCATTCTTTTACTATTTCCCGTTTCTGTTGCCTGGTAATTTTACAAAGTAATCGAAGGCTCTGGGAATTTAGTTGGTGAAGATTGTTTAGCTCCGTGGCCTATTGAATGGAGCCACCAAAAATTGGAAAGATGGTAGGAGTTGCTGCATCAGCTTGAGCATTACCTGTGTTAGAGGGCCGGAAAGATCAGAGTGTGCCCTGATGTGTCCTAAGAAAAATGGGTGTTTTCTGGCCTGAATTAGCTGCTGAAGCTGGTGAAACAGAAAGGCCGCATTGGAAGAAGCTTTAATGGCGGGTGAAATCTCCAGCAGGGGCACAGAATGAGCAATGTAGGCACTGTCTGTATGAATATTAACAGGATTATCACAAAATGTTATAAAAACTTGTGTTATGGCAAACAATTCCACAAACTGTGCTGAATGATAGACAGTATCAAAGGTGGTAGGCTGGTTATTGACAACAAAGACCGCACAGCCATTACTGGAACCGTCTGTAAAGACAGTAAGGGCTTGGAACTGGGAGCCTTTTGAGTAATTTTGGGAAAACTAAATGGATGTATCTGGACAAAATGTAAAAGGGTGTCATTGGGGACGTGGTTATCAATTGTTCCCAAATGGCCTGATTGGGCAATACCCCATTCATCCCCTCTCTGTAGTAAAAATTGGATTTGGTCAATAGTATATGGAATTAAAATATTATCAGGGTCTTTGCCAAAATGTTGTCGAGAAAGCAAACGACCTTTAATAATAATAGAAGCTACCTGAGCAAGATAAACGGTAATAAACTTGGAGGATGTGGTGGATAAATGGACCCAAAGCAAGGGGAAGCCTTTATTTTTAAAATATGGATATCACTGCCAAAATTTTCCTGAGGGTATATGAGGAGTGTGTAAAAGAACCAGAACCAGAGTAAGGTTATAAGAAATTTGTGTAACAAACTGTTTGGCAATGGCCTCTGTGACTTGGTTTAATGCCTGTCATGCCTCGGGAGTAAGCTTTTGAGGGGAGGAGGGGTAGAAATCACCTCTCAAAATATCATTAAGGGGCAAAAGTACACAAGTGGATAATTTTAAATATGTTCTTAGCCTTTGAATATCTCCCAGTAATTTTTGAGAATCATTAAGGGTGTGAAGATGGTTCACACGTAGTTGTATTTTAGGAATTTGGATCTGATTATCTTGAAGTTTAAGGCCCAAATAGGTATTAGGGTCCTGTGTTTAAACCTTATCAGGAGCTATCTGTAGTCTCAAGGTAGTGAGGGTTTTCTAAAGGTCCAAGTAACAATTATTAAGGTCATGGTAATTAGGTTCAGCAATTAAAAAATCATCCATATTATGTAAAACATAAAATTGTGGTCATCACTCTCTCACAGGGTCTACTGCTTGAACAACTTATTTTTAGCAAAGACTAGGGCTGTTGGCCATACCTTGGGGAAGAACCTTCCATTGAAATCTCTGCATAGGTCCATGGAAATTAATGCAAGGGAGACTAAAGGCAAAATAGGGTCTATCCTCAGGATGTAAAGGAATGGTAAAAAAGCAAACTTTTAAGTCAATAACCATTTTACAATAGTTTTTGGGAATAGCCATTGGTGTGGGAATTCGAGGCAGTAGTGCTCCCATCAGGCACATAACTTTATTAATGGCACACAAATATTGTAAAAGACGCCGCTTTTCTGATTTTTTCTTGATAACAAAAATAGGAGTAATCCATGGTGAGGTTGAGGGCTCTACATGGCCGGCTGCCAGCTGTTCCTGCACTAACATGGAGGCAGCCTCCAATTTTTTTGGGGGGTAAGGGGCCACTGATCCACCCACACAAGGGTCTGAGTCTCCCAAATAATTTTATCTGCATGGGGTACAGGAGGGTCAGGAACCAACACTAAAAATCAGAATACCCAAGTCCATATGTATTTGTTTTTTTTATGGGTTTTATAGTCCCCACCAGTCCTTGTCTCAGTCTCACAAGGCCTGTACCAGGGACAAAATTTATACGAAGCATTTGATGAGTCACCATGGAATTGGGACTGGCAAGAATGACTTCCATTTGACTCAAAATATCTTGGCCCCATAGGTTAACAGGGAGGTCAGGAACAATGAAAGGAGTGACAGTCACCTTATTACCCTCTTTATCAGTCCAGCTAAGAGCCCTAGAACTGACATGGGGATTTTTTGACTCTTAACCCTTTTAGGTCATTCAAGGATGGGGTGATGAGCCAACCTGATGGCCAGTATTTGTGAGAAATAATTGTGGCATCAGCTCCAGTATCTAGAATTCCTTGGAATTCCTTTTTTTCAATAAGTAAGGTAAGGGTGGGTCTATTGTGAGAAATGGGCTGAACCCAATATACATCAGAGGAGCAGAGGGAGGCTGTCCCCCATTGTAGGTTTGGGCAGTGGAAGTGCCTCCTGAATCCAAGGAAAGGAATATTAATTGTGCAAGTCTTGTTCCTGCTGGGATGGCCGCAACTCCATTAATAGCTGTTGCTAGTATTTTTTATTTCTCCAGTGAAATCATTATCATTAATGCCAGGGAAGACCTGAACACCATTTAAGGTAGCAGAGGCTCTTCCAAGAATAAGGGCATTCGTATGAGATGAAGGGGGACCCATAATTCTAGTGGGTATTATCTGGTGCCCTTGCATTGAGTCTAATATTGTATCGGTGGTGGCACAGAGGTCCAATCCTGCGCTGCCTGGGGTGGCTAGTTGGAGGGAGGCAATTGTGGAGAAGAATTTTGTGGTAGGTTTGGAGTTTGGGAGGGAATAAACCTTATTGCCCCTGGTTTTGTCCTGGGGGAGGTCGTGGCCAGGGGCTGGCCCCACAGGGGGTTTCCTGAGAAGCAGGAAGAAATAGGCTGTCTGAGGCCATTTGTCTTAGATCTACACTTACTGGCCCAGTGATCACATTTACCACATCTAGAACAAAGGGTAGCTGGGGGCGGTTTAGCCCCAGTTTGAGGAGACGATATTCCTAGGCTTTGTTTGCCTTTCGGACACTTGCGTGCAAAATGGCCAGGTTGTTTACAAGTAAAGCAAGTACATGAGCCAGGATTGTGAAAGGCCTTGGTAAAGGCGGCATGTAGGGCGAGACCCATGGCATGGGCTGCACCCACCCCTGCACAGAGTCTAATAAAGTCAGAAAGTTTCCCTTTTTCCTTATGTGGTTGAAGAACATCCTGACATGCCGCGTTGGCGTTTTCAAAGGCAAGATGTTTTACAAAAGTTCTTTCGCTTTCGCTTGGTCCAAGCAAGCATTCTGCAGCTAGGTTAAGCTGGGGAACAAGGTTTCTATAAGGGTCTTTGGGTCCTTGTCAAATTTTTGCCAAAGAAGTGGTAGCCGAGCCCGTTTGAGGGAGGGATCTCCAAGCATGTAAGCCAGCCATCTGAATCTGCGCCAAAATTCCAGCAGGGAAACGTGCCTATTTAGTTTTAGTGTCAAATGGTGCATAGCACACTAGCTTAACATAAGTTCAGGATTTAGAGGAGGCCTTAGTTAATTTTTTGAGCAGTTTCCTGACAGTGCTCCTTGAAATATGCATTGCATAACAGGAAATCTCCGGCACTGAGGGTAGCTCGGTCTAAAAATTTCCAATCATTGGGAGTAAGCCATTGTATGCTGTGGCTTTCTAATAAAGTCAACTTGTAGGGCACAGTGGGGCCATTGTGAGCACAAGTCTTTTTATGTTTTTCAAGAAAACGCAGGCTTAATTTTTTGTAGACACTCTGGGTTCCTTCCTGCCTAGGGGTGAACTCCTCATCCTCTGAGTCCTGATCTCCTTGATCCATTTCCCCCGCTTCCTCCTCTTGATACTCGTCTAAGTCTTTGACCTCAGCCTGGGCAGGCTTATCTATCTGACTGCAGGTGACTGGGAAGGCGAGAACAGGCTGATGGAGCGGCTTAGCCTTTGTATTAGACCGCTGTGGGCCAGCTTGCATTGACTCCGTGCCTAAGGCTAATGAACAGAGCTCAGAGTCTAGGGATCTTAATTCTTTTAAAAGTTTGATCTGTTCCCTTTCTATGTTGGAGAGACTCTCACAAGGGAGCCAGGCTAGGCAAGGGAAGTGGGGAAAAATATGTGGGTGGCATTTTGCTCCTGAAAGGCTGGAGCACAAAAGGCAGGAGGGATATAGGAGGTAGGTAGATGTGTAAGTCCTATAGGCTGTGGCAGGGTCCTGAGAGGTGGCGCATCTTCTGAATGGTAGCTTGCTGCTTCCTTCTCCAAGTAGCCTCCATCCCAGGGGTCAATGTGTCTCTGGAATTTAAAACTCGATAAAGGTGTTTGGTAACCATTGAAGCCTTATTCATTAGGGTGGTATTTTGAGGGGGACTAGGAAGGTTCCCAGGGTCCTAGGGAGACTGAGAAGGGTCAATGTCTATACTAACTGATGGGCATGCCGTGGGGATATGAGAGGTGTTTTGCATAGTCTCTTCTCTAATCCTGACAAGTTGTAAGGTACCATTGTCAAAGGTTGAACTTTTAAGAATTTCATTAATTAAGTTCCAGTAAGAAAAGGTGGGAACTGGCACTTTTTCTGGGCCAAAGGTTTCATAATAATCTTTTAAACAGTCTCTTATTCTAAGCCATCTTTTGCCATCAATGGTCACTTCAAGGTGAAACCATGGACACAATTCTCCTATGTATTAGAAGAAAAATTTTAAGTCCTTTTTCTTAACACGCACCCCCTATGTCTTGAAGGACTCCTTGAGGCCTGACAAAAACAAATCATGTGACGAAACTGCTTGTCCCATGGTGGGTCACTCACCGTGCGTCATCCCCACTCTCCTCCTGGATCTGTCTCTTTGTGGTGTCTGCTGAGGCAATCACGAGCTCCAATTGATGAAGTCTTCCAGGAGGACGGGGTTCCCAATGAGTCAAAGGCTCGAGCCCCAGTCAGTGGGTGCCAGTAGTCCCTGCTGGAAAGACACATCAACAGGGGCAGCGAACCTAGATGCGGAGGAATGAAGGGACAAGAGACACGAGAGATGACAGCAAGACAGGAGTTCTGATCAAGCTGCAAACTTTTATTTTTCACATAGGGGCATTTATATGCTGGAGATGGGAAAGCTCTCTTATCCGAAGTTCCTGGATGTCTTCACAAGGTGAGATAAACTCAGGATGTTTCAGGAAGACAGATGGCAACAGGATGTCTCAGAGACACAGTTGGCTACAGGATGTCTCCCAGACAGGATGTCTCCATGGGGGCTGTTTCTTGTAAGTGTCAGGCTATTCTTTGAAGGTGAATTCCTTTTACCCCTGACAGTCAGGGATTCAGTATTTCGAATGGAAAATTGGAAAAAGAATCCAATGTGTATTCAGAACAATGTCTTGACATTACCTTCATCCCAAGTAAGACACAATTAGAGGAGAAGAGTTAGAAAATCTGTGAATACACATCTGGAATGGAAAATGCTTAGGAGTTCACAACCTTGGAGGTGGTATAGGAGTTTCCAAAAGTAAGGGACAGGGTAAAAACTCCACAAACATGGAGCTCTGCGGGCCTAAAGAATTCTTGAGAAACTTCATCTGAGGTTGTTTTTAGGAGCTTTAGCTTCCTTTATAGTGAGACGATCAAAGCTGGGTCAGCATCTATGTGACCTAGAGGACATTGTTTCTTATTTTCCAATGAACATGAGGCAGCAGTGCTGAATTCTCTCTTTGTAGGGAAACTGTGGCCACTGGTGGCTAAGTGTCTCCCAGTGTGGAATGTGAAGCCATTGGTCATCCTCCAATTTTTGTGGTATTTCTTGCAGCTGCACTGGGAGTTTGATATTTGCTTCACAAAATACAATAAGTTCAACTGGTACACAGTGATGGAGGGAGTTCTGTCACGTGTGGTGGGTAAGGGTCTGCAGGAGAATGCACCAACAAGGCTTCTATCCCACATAGCTTGCCCTCTTGACCATAGCAATCTGATTGTAAACATTGCCCTGAATCCTCTCCATATAACAAGATGCCTTTACGTACAAGGATCTGGGGCTTGTACCATGTCACTCACAACCCATTTGGAAGCGAAGGGCAGATGCAGATGACCCGACCACAGATGTTTTAACACACACCTGCACACCACTGCTCTAGGCCGACTACTCAGCAGGCTCCAAATTACTGGCATCTCCGTTCTACACCATTTTCATGAAACCCAGTCAATCAAGGCACTGTCTGGTAAACTGATGGTCATCAATAGGACATCCAAAGGTTCTCCAGGGCCACCTGGTCATGGGAATGTCAAAAATTTAAAGGTATTTATCTAGCCATTTTTCAAGGGTGAAGTTGGAGGCACTGTGGGTTTCAATTCATTCAGGAATGATTAAATGGAGAGGAAGCTCATTTCAATGAAAGCTCTGGAGAACTATCACACGCAAGGCTTCCCAAAGAAATGCCAAAAGGTCCCATGAAGCCAGACCTATTGAGGTCTACAATTTGAGGTCCATGTGTGTTTTGACTTGCAACTATGGCTTCAAGTCTTTAAGAATAAAATCATGTGATATCCTTCCCAAGATTCCCAGTGCTCTGTGGAAAGCCAACCTGGGCATAGATCTCAGTTTCCAAGGGCGACTCTCATGCATGGCCTCCTAAAATCCCAACACAATACAAGGCAATACTTCTTTGAGGAAAGTTCCAGAACTCAGTCTCTAAGGAGAATCACACCAGTGTTCAAGCCCAGGTGGACCCAGTCATCTATTCCAACTGCCACACAAATGACCGCAATTAAAATCAAGACACTCCCACATGGCCCTCAATTTCTTCCATATAGACACTCATCATAACCTCTGGCTGGAGGTTTCCATGAGGGGCACAGCCCAACACAGTGTGCAAAATAAGCTCCCTTGAATCCATTTGCCTAAAGTCAGTGTGGCCGGACATCCTTCCTGTGAACCAGGAGTGTTCAAAGAGGCCTGCCGTTAATATTGCTCTTATTCTCAATTTTGAGGCCTACTGACTGTGGTGTTTAGATTCTTTATGTTAATTGGAGTCATGAGAAAACCCAAGAACCTATGGTCTAGTGTCTGCAGGGCTTTGAAGAACTCATTTGACCCAAAGGATCCATATTCTCAATGATGGAAGTCAGAAACCTTACAGAGGAAGGCGAGAAACTTCATCCAAAATGACTGCTCTTTTGACATTTTGATTTGCATGCACACATGGGATTTTTCTTTAGATCCATCAGGTGCTGAGAATCTAAGCCACAGCCTCACACAGGACCAAGAGGCTGATTCAGACACATCCCTTTCCAAAGCAATTAAGAAAGAGCCACAGGTAAGGTTTATACATTTCCATTTGAAAACTGTTTTCTTCAGGCTTCAAAAAGGCGTAGCCTGAGGCAAAGACCTTCCTGACATTCAGGGCAACAGAAGGATATGTAAGCAAAAGGCCCAAAGCGGGGTTTCTCCATTGAGACTTTCCTGGTCACACTGATATCTGAGTTTTCTGAGACGCTCATCATTTCCTTCAGCTCTCTAGTACATGGCCATATCACAGAGCGTGGAGGTGGTTCATATCTTGGACACAATACCATGAGCGTATTCTGGAGGTTGCCCATAATTCAGGTAGAAAACAGGAACTTAAGAAGATATTAGGTGTTGCCCATCCATTAGGCAAGCCGCAGACCATTCATAAATTGGGCAGAATGAATGCTGGGAAGATTTCTACTAGAAAGGACACATGTATTTATGCATTCTCTTTTCTATTGTCTACAACCATGGACACAGTGGGATACACACATATAGAAAGACTAGCCTTGTCAAACGACTTACTAGAATCAGTTCACACCAAACCAAACAAACCGACTTTCTTACCTATTCTCAGAACATGAGACAAAACCACAAACCAATACCCACACCCACACCCACACAGACCCCCAAGTACGTCTGTGACAATACGGAGTGTCGTTTGATGGTGGGCCATAATAAATTCCCTCATAATGGGCTGTCCTGTCTCAGATCTAGTCTCTGTGGCTAACTTTGTGAATCTGTAAGGAACCAGTGGTGAGCCACTATCTGCTTTCTCAGGAAAGGCCCCTCTTCAGACCTTCCTGGCATTTGGCCATCCTCATATAAGTAGGTACCAAGAAAGACTGACTCTGTCTTTGGTAAATCCGAAAAAGTTTGACCACTGGGACTGGGACTGGGACTGCCTCTGGATGCCTGGCTTTCTGGATCCCAAGTTCAGAGAATTCCATCACCAAGGAAGTGAGGTGAGGTCACTTCCGTCAGGAACTGAATGAGGTCCCTACCTTGGAAACCACTTTGTCCTAACAGTTGCTACCAACGGTCCCATGAGATGGAGGCTACACCTACTTACTCTGACATTTTCACAAGTTAGAATGGTATAAAACCATAGGCACCCAGGAACAGCTCTCCACACAGGCCTGGTTTGCTGCATCTTCTTTACATTAAGAAGAGAGAGGCTGATTCCGACACAACCCTTCATCGTGACCAGGTTGTTTGCAATGAAAGATGACTTTTGCTTTCTGAGGTCCTTAATAGCTGCCTACATCTTCTCCAGGGATCATCTTTAATTACCTTTGAGGTTCTCAGCAGGTGAAAGATCCCTTAATTTCTGTCTTGTAAGACCAACTCTGTCCCTGCTCTTCTGTAAAGTTAGATTGAGGGAAGAATGTATGGTTAGGGTTAATAACATGTTCAATCTGTGTTAGGAACTATTCTGCTGGATGAATAATGTTATTGGGAACCTACGATATTTATAAGAATATGTAGGTGAAATATATGTATGAAAACAGAAATCTAAGATTTGAAACCCTGAAGGGCATTGGGCCCTTCATTGGGATACTTAGTGTTGACTTACTTTCTGCACAGATGTCTCAGATAAATCCATATACAATGGCATAGGACCTTGTACATTGAATGATTGAATGTGGAAGAGAACATCCAGTCAAAAAGGGATTGTAGGTAAGATTAGGAAGATAGTTGGTAGGTTTTGGAAGGTGAGTGAGTATAGGATTTGGAAAAAAAAAAAACTTCTTTAGCAATAAGGTTTCTGTTAGAGGGTGAAGGTAAATGTCAGCACATATAAAGATTCAGTCACAATGATGAAGTTTGGAAAATATGTAGGAAATCAGATAATAATAGAGACATTACAAAATCAGGGAAAGTACAAAGTGAGTGATAGGATTAGACATTTTGAACAGGGTTGAGTTTGAATATATAATCTTAGGAAGAAACAAATATGTAGTCACCAATAGGATTGACATTTGAGAGCATTAGGCAATGTGGACATGGATGTTTTTAGTAATCCCTGTTCACTTTCCTTTTAGGCTTTGGTACAATCATAAGTGTGACCTTTGCATTTTGTGTCCAGAATATTATTGTGATAAAATGTATATGTAGATCGCGTGACATGAGTATTTCTTCCAGCATTTCTGGGAGCAATGTTTTGAAGTCCTATAAATTAGTATTGGTGGTACAAAGAGGTGTACACTGTGTCTATGAATATAGAGACAGTGCATGAATAGACCACATTGTGAATAAATAATATAACTGGTCACACTTTAAATAATAGATTGAATTCATATCTGAAAATATATAAGAAATCTTATATCGATATACCATCATTCATTCCAACCAGCAATACATCTAATGGTAATATTAGGGTTATGGTTTATCACCAAGTGTCTTTGAGTTTTGCTTCAAAAGTGATCATGGAAATCGAAAATAATGTGTTTGGAAAGAAGTCTCATGAAAAGACCCATCAAAAACATGGAGGAATACATGTGTTCTGTAGAATAAAGTGATTGAAAGTGAACAAAATGCCTATAAATTTGCAAACTTTTGGATGAAATATATTTGCTATGATGAGCATAAACTGAAGAAATAGTAATGTACCAGTGTTGAATAAAATAAATGTCAAAATGCACAACATGTCCCATAGGAATCTACTTGCATTGATGTTAAACTGGTTCAGTTACTGTGGAAATATTAGGATTTGTATGCACCATTCACTGAAGATAGTTTTCAGTACTATGAAACAAATATGTATTTCAGGTGAATGAATAATTTTGAGAATACTCTTGTGAAAATTTGATTATAAATACAGATACTTGAATATGAATGAGTTTAGGGAGTGTATAACAAGACATATATTTCATATTTTGAAAAATCTGGAGAGTGTGTATATATATATATACATACACAAACAACAGACATTAAAAATAGCATAATATATTCCAATTGAAATTCACCATGAAATATATGTCATCTACAGATCCAAATATATTTATTTTATTGAATATGGATTTATGTATAATGTTGTTAAACAAGGAAGCTCACTCATAGATTGAATTTTCAGTTCCAACAGCGTTTAGGAGGAGTGATCTCTTACAATTTGTATCTGCCAAGTCAGTCACCTCACAAGAATGTACGTGTGGTATCAGGTAAGGTTCTATAATTGCATGTAAAAATACATGTGCTGAATAGGCTACAGAGAAAGGGATGCCTTGACATTACAATCACCGAGACTAAGGCACAATTAGAGGAGAAGAGTTAGAAAATCTGTGAATAAATATCTGGAATGGAATATGCTCAGGAGTTCACAACCTTGAAGACGGTAGAGGAGATTTCAAAAGTAAGGGACAGGGAAAACAGTTCACAAACATGGAGCTCTGGTTCCCTAAATCCTTCTTGAGAAACTGACTCTGAGTTTGGGCACTTGAAATATATGTTGTTGTCGGGAGATTTAGCTTCCATTGTAGTGAGACAATCAAAGCTGTGTCTGCATCTATGTTACCTCGAGGACATGGTTTCTTATTTTCCACTGAATATGTGGCAGCAGTGCTGAATTCTCTTTTGTAGATAAACTGTGGCAACTGGGGGATAAGTGTATCCACATGTGGACTGTGAGGCCATTTGGTCATCCTCCACTTTTCGTGGTGTTTCTTGCTGCTGCACTGGGATTTTGGTATTTGCTTCATGATATACAAAGAATTCAACTGTTACCCAGTGCGTGAGTGAGTTCTGTCACTTTTGGTAGGTCAGGGTCTGCAGGAGAATGCACCAACAAGGCTTTTATCCCACATGACTTGCCCCCTTGACAATAGCAACCTGATTCTAAACATTGCCCTGAATCCTGTCCATATAACAAGATGCCTTTACATACAAGGGTCTGCTGGCTGCACCATGTCAGTCACAAGCCATTTGGAAGCCAATGGAAGATCCACATGGCCCCATCACAGTTGTTTTATTACACACCTGCCCAGCACTGCTGTAGGCCCACTCCTCAGCAGGCTCCAACTTCCTGGTATCTCTGTTCTGAACCATTTTTATGAAAACCAGTCAATTAAAGCACTGTCTTGTAATCTCATGATCAGCCACAGGATATCCAAAGATTCTCCAGTGCCACCTGGTCATGGGAAGTTTAAAAATTTCTTGGTATTTATCTAGCCATTTTTCAAGGTTGAAGTTGGAGGCACTGTGTGTTTCATTTCATTCTGGAACTATTAAATGGTTAGGAAGCTAATTTCAATGAAATCTCTGCAGAAGTCTCACAGGCAAGGCTTCCCAAACAGTGACCAAATGATCACATAAATCCAGGCCCATTGGGATCTACATTGTGACATCCATGTGTGTTTTGACTGTCATGTATGGCTGCCAAGTCTTTCAGAATAAAATCATGTGGTAACCTGGCTGAGATTCCCAGTGCTCTGTGAACAGCCACCCTGGGCCTAGATCTCATTTTACAAGGGTGACTCTCATGTGAATCCTCCTAAAATCCCAACACAATTCATGGCAATACTTTTCTGAGGTGAGGTCCACAACTCAGTCTATAAGGGGAATCACAACAGAGTTCAAGCCAAGGTGGACCCAGTCATCCCTTCCAACGGCCACACATGACCACAATTAAAACCAAAACACTCCCACATGGCCCTCAGCTTCTTCCATATGGACACTCATCATTACCTCTGGCTTGAGGTGTCCATGAGGGACACAGCCCAAGACAGGGTCCAAAATAACCTCCATTGCCCCTCATTTGCCTAAAGTCAGGGTGTCCTGGACACTCGTCCGGGGAACCAGGAGTGATCAAATAGGCCTGCTGTTAATATTGCTTTGCTCCACCAATTTGAGGCCTACTGACTGTCAGGTATAGATTCTTTATGTGATTTTGATTCTGGAGAAAACCCAAGCACCTATGGGATAGCCTCTAAAGGGCTTTGAAGAACTCATTTGTTCCAAAGGTTCCTATTCTCACTTGATGGAGGTCAGGAACCTTACAGGGGAAGGCGAGAGACTTCTTCCATAATGACTGCTCTTTTGGCCAATTTAGTTTTGGATGAAAACGTGGGATTTTCTTTACATCCATCATGTGCTGAGAATCTAAGCCAAAGCCTAACACAGGACCTAGAGCCTGATTCAGACATATCCCTTTCCAATGCAATTAAGCAAAGAGTCACAGGTGATGCCCATTGATTTCCATTTGAAAACTGTTTTCTTTAGGCTTCTCAAAGGGGTGGCCAGAGGCAAAGACCTTCCTCACATTGAGGGCAACAGAACAATAGGTAACCAAAGCAGTATTTCTCCACTGAGACTTTCCTGATTACACTGATATCTGAGTTTTCTGAGATGCTCGCCATTCCCTTCAGCTATCCAGTACATGGCCATGTCACAGAGCTTGGTGGTGGTACACATCTTGGACACAAAACCATGAGCCTATTCTGGAAAGTGGCCAGAATTCAGAAAGAAAACAGGAACTTAGGAAGATATCAGGGGTTGCCCATCAATAATGCAAGCCACAGTCCATTCATTAATGGGAAGTATGAATCCGGGGAAGCTTTCTACTAGACAGGACACATCCATTGAAGCATTCTCTTTTCTAATGTCTACAACCACGGACACAGTGGGATACACAGACCTAGAAACACTCGCCTTTTCAAACGACTTACTAGAATCAATTAACTCCAATCAAAACAAACTGCTTTTCTTACCTATTCTCAGAACATGAGACAAAACCACAAACCCACACCCACACCCACAAATGCACCTCCTTCCCCCAAGAAGGTATTGACTATTCGGAGTGTCCTCTGACTGGTGGGCCATACTATGTTTCCATGAAATGGCCTGTTCTGTCTCAGATCTGTTCTCCTTGTCCAACTCTGTGAAGTTGACAGGAGCCAGCGGTGAGCCACAACCTGGTTTCTCAGGAAAGGGGCCTCTTCAGAGCTTTACTGGCATTTGGCCATCCTCACATCAGTAGGTACCAAGAAAGACTGACTCTGTCCTTGGTAAATCCAAACAAGTGAGATCACTGGGACTGGGATTGGGACTGGCTCTGGGTGCCTGGCTTCCTGGACCACATGTTCAGAGATTTCGAAAACCAAGGAAGTGTGGTGAGGTCACTTCCTTCAGGAACTGAATGAGGTCACTGCCTTGGCAAAGACATTGTCCTAATAGTTGCTTCCAAGGCCCCATGAGATGGAGGGTGCCCCTACTTCCTGTGACACTTTCACAAGTTAGAATGGTATATCATCCATAGGCACTCCAGAACAGCTCTCCACACTGGCCTGTTTTGGTCCATCTTCTCTACATTAAGAAGAGAGAGGCAGATTCAGACACAACCCTTCATCCTGACGAGGTTGTTGGCCATGGAAGGTGACTCTTACTCTCTCAGGTCCTTCATAGCTGCCTACATCTTCTACAGGGATCATTTCTGCATGGACATTTGAGGTTCTCAGTGGGTGGAAGATCCCCTAAATTCCTGTATTGTAAGACCAACTCTTTCCCTGCTCTTCTGTAAAGTTAGATTGAGGGAACAGTGTATGGTTAGGATTAATAACATGTTCGATTTGGGTTAGGAATTGTTCTGCTGTATGAATAATGTTATTGGGAACCTGCGATATTTATAAGACTATAGAGGTGAAATATAATTATAAAAACAGAAATGTTCTAAGGTTGTATGGTAATTCTAGGCTTAAAATAAAAACATGTTGGAGATTTATGTGTATCATTTGTGTTGTATAATTGGACTTGTTATCAAAAAGATATGTACAGTTACATGTTACTTTTTACACTTAGATACAATTTAAAAGTATTTTTAAGTTAATGAGAGCCTAATCTCTGTGAAGGTTTAATTGTAAAACACAAAGGTAATGCCCATTCATTTCCATGTGAAAACTGTTTTCTTCAGGCTTCAGGAAGGAGTAGCCTGAGGAAAAAATGTTCCTGATATTCAGGGCAACATAACAATAGGTAATTAAAAGGCCCAAAGCAGGGTTTCTCCACTGAGACTTTACTGGTCACACTGATATGAGAGTTTTCTGAGATGCTTGCCATTCCCTTCAGCTATCCAGAACATGGCCATGTCACATAGCTTGGAAGTGGTACACATCTTGTACACAAAACCATGAGCCTATTTTGGAGAGTGGCCAGAATTCAGGAAGGATACAGGAACGTAAGAAAATAATAGGTGTTGCCCAATGATAAGGCAAGCCACAGTCCATTTATAAAATGGGCAGGATGAATGCTTGAAAGTTTTCTCTTTGACAGGACACACCCATTGAGGCATTCTCGTTTCTAATGTCTACAACCATGGACACAGTGGGATACACAGACATAGAAACACTCGCCTTGTCAAAGGACTAGCTAGAAACAGTTCACTCCAAACCAAACAAACCCCCTTTCCTAACTATTCTCAGAACATGAGAAAAAACCACAAACCCACTCAAACACCCACGAAGTCACCTCCTTCCCCCAAGTAGGTCTGAAACTATCCAGAGTGTCCTCTGACTGGAGGGCAATACTATGTTCCCCAGAAATGGCCTGTCCTGTCTCAGATCTGGTCTCCTGGGTCAACTCTGTGAAGTTGTCAGGAGACAGCAGTGAGCCTCTAACTTCTTTCTCTGGAAGGGCCCCTCTTCAGAACTTTCCTGGCATTTGGCCATCCTCACATCACTAGGTATCACAAAAGACTGACTCTGTCCTTGGTAAATCCAAACAAGTGAGACCACTGTGACTGGATCTTGGACTGGGTCTGGATGCCTGGCTTCCTGGAACCCAAATTCGGAGAGTTTCATCAACAAGGATGTGAGGTGAGGTCACTTCCTTCAGGAACTGAATGTGGTCACTGCCTTTGCAACCACTTTGTCCTAACATTTGCTTCCTAGGGTCTCATAATATGGAGGATGCCCCTACTTCCTGTGACACTTTCACAAGTTCGAATGGTATAGATACCATAGGCACCTGGGAACAGCTCTCCACACAGGCCTAGTTTGGTCAATCTTCCCTACATTAAGAAGAGAGAGGATGATTCAGACACATGCTTTTAACCTGACCGGGTTGTTTGCCATGGAAGATGACTTTTGCTCTCTCAGGTCTTTCATAGCTGCCTGCATCTTCTCCAGGGATCATATCTGCATGGACCTTTGAGGTTGTCAACAGGTGGAAGATCCCCCACACCCCTGTATTGTAAGACCAACTCTGTCCCTGCTCTTCTGTAAAGTTGGATTGAGGGAACAGTGTATAGTTAGGATTAATAACATGTTCGATTTGTGTTAGGAATCATTCTGCTGGATGAATAATGGTATTGGGAACCTGCAATATTTATAAGAATATACAGGTGAAATATTATTATGAAAACTGAAATCTAGGTAATATTTGAAGACCAGAAAGGCATTGGGCCCATCATTGGGATAATTAGCTTTGAATTATGTTCTGCACAGATGTCTCAGATAAATCAATATACAATGGCATAGGACCTTGTACCTTGGATGATTGATTGTTGAAGAGATCATCCAGTCAAAAAGGGATAGTCGGTAGGATTAGGTAGATAGTCGGTAGGTTTAGAAAAAAGAGTGAGTATAGTATTTGGACAAAAAGTTCTTTAGCAATAGGGTTTCGGATAAAGAGTGAATGTAAATGTCAGCACATGTGAAGAATCAGTCACTATGATGAACTGGGGAAAATATGTAGGAAAAGAGATATCAATAGAGACATTAGGAAATCAGACAAAATATAAAGTGAGTGATAGGATTAGACATTTTCAACATGGTTGAGGTTGAATATATAATCTTGGGAAGAAACAAATATGTACTCACCAATAGGATTGACATTTGAGAGAATTAGGCATCCAAGACATGGATGTTTTTAGTAATCCATGTTCACTTTCCATTTAGGCTTTGGGACAATCCTAAGTGTGACCTTTGCATTTTGTGTCCAGAATATTACTGTGATAAAATGTATATGTAGATCAGTTGACATGAGTATTTCTTCCACCATTTCTGGGAGCAAAATTTTGAAGATATACAAATTATTATTGGGGGTACACAGAGGTGTACCCTGTGTCTATCAATATAGAGATAATGCATGAATAGACCATACTGTGAATAAATAATATAACTGGTTCCACTTTAAACAATGGATTGAATTGATATTTGAAAGTATACAAGAAATCTTATATTGATATACAATCATTCATTCCCACCAGTTTTACATCTAATGGTAATATTAGGGTTACGGTTTATCATGATGGGTTTGTGAGTTTTGCTTCAAAAATGATAATGGAAATCAAAAATAATGTCTTTGGAAAAAAGTCTCATGAAAGGAGCAGTCAAGAAACGTGGAGGAATACATGTGTTCTGAAGCAGGAAGTGATTGAAAGTAAAACAAATGCGTATAAATTTGCTAAATTGTGAATGAAATATACATACTATGATGTGCATAAACTGGACAAATAGTAATGTACCAGTGTTGAATAAAAATGAACGTCAAAATACAATTATATCCCATAGGAATCTTCTTGCATTTATGTTAAACTGGGTCAGTTACTGTAGAAATATTAGAATTTTTTTGGTGTTATAATACAATTTATTTTAGCACTAGCATGCCACAGAATGTCGAGGAAAGAGCAATGGATTTTTAGTTATGGCACTAGTAATCTATCATTAAATGACTATTTTGGGGAGTCTAGAAATTACATAAGGCTATGTAACATTTTTTTTATTTAGCATTCATAAAAACTTGGAATTTTGGTAATATTTCTACTTTTTTATTTTTTTTTATTTTTTCATTTGTTGATCGACCTTATTTTATTTATTTATATGTGGTGCTGAGAATATAACCCAGTGCCTCACACATGCTAGCCAAACATGTTACCACTGAGCCAGACACCGAGACCCTCCACATTTATCTTATAATCAAACACTCCTCTCCCTCTTCTTTACTCACTTTCTTCCTCATTTTCCCCCTTCTCTCTCTTCCTTTTTCATTTTCCCTCCATAGGAGTTTTTCTCTCATGTAATTACAAACAGTAATATGCTATGAAATTTACATTCAAGAATGTTTTTTTATAGTCATTCTTTTTTCTTGAGAAAATTTAATAATTATAATAACCTATAGATATATTACAATACATTTATTATACATATGTATCTATATTCATGCATATGTATTACATATGTTATATATATATACATTTATATTTAAAAGTACTTTGATTAGCCTGTTAGAAATAATATAGACCAAGTCTTCCTTAATTTTCAAGTCTTCCAGAATTAACAACTTACAGTGAACATCAAATAAACATATTTAAGTAAACAGGTATCATTCTTATTTATCAATACTTATCATTTAAGTTTTTATATTACATTAAGCTGTGATATGGCATATTAACTCTTTTGAATTAGTAAAATTTCATTTGAACAACCTATTATTTAAGGACCATATGCACTGACATTTTAAATGGCTTTCTCGTGATTTTAATTTCTATCAATTGCATATTTATTGCCAAATACTTATTTTATTAATTTTCATATTCATGATTGATATAAAGTCAATTGTTTAATTCTTCTTGTAAGTAGTTACTTATTACAGTAGGGACAGTATTAATAATTCTACATCTTTATAAGAAAAATGGTACAAAGATATTTTCATGCAAAATTAAGAATGATTGCATGCTCTAAATGTTTCATTGTTGATACATATAATAAAGAGCTTTTGATGAGTCTCTTCCCTAGTAAAACATAAAATGCAAAGATATAGTTGGGTATGTATGTCCAAATAAAGATAAGGAAAAATGCACATTATCAGCTAGAAACTATCAAATAAAAGATGAGAAGAACAATCCAACACACTGTACGAACTTGTCAGATGAGGTAGCCTAAGACTAGACCTGGTCCATGACAAAATATTCACGAAAAAAATGAAATATGAAAAATATAGGAAATGATATGAATTTTTCATGAAGGTAGGTGGATTATTCTTTAATCTCAATATATGTTCATTTTCAAAAGCCAGTTTTCTGGTAAAATAAATTTGTGATATTTACAACTACACAAAACAAACTTTCTGCTTATCAAAATGAATGCATCTCAAATCCTTTTTAGCTGATTTCTTCCCACTCAATTTTAAACCTTTGTTTATTTATTTTTATTGGTTTTTCAAAACATTACAAAGCTCATGATATATCATCTTTCATACATTTGACTCAAATGGGTTATGAACTCCCAATTTTCCCCAAATACGAATTGCAGAATCACATCAGTTACACATTCACATTTTTACATAATGTCATATTAGTGACTGTTGTCCTCTGCTACCTTTATTATCCCCTACTATCCCCCCTCCCCTTTCATCCTATCTTCCCTCTCTTCCTCATCTGCTATTTTTCACTTCTCTCTCTTGTTCCCGCCTTTCCCCTCACAACGTCTTATATGTAATTTTGTGTAACAATGAGGGTCTCCTACCATTTCCATATGCTTTCCCTTCTCTCTCCCTTTCTCTCTCCCACTTGTCTTTGTTTAATATTAATCTTTTCCTCATGCTCTTCCTCCCTGTTCTATTCTTAGTTACTCTCTTTTTATCAAAGAAGACATTTGGCATTTGTTTTTTTAAGGATTGGCTAGCTTCTCTTAGCATAATCTGCTCTAATGCCATCCATTTCCCTGCAAATTCTATGATTTTGTCATTTTTTAGTGCTGCATCCATCGTGTATAGATGCCACATTTTTTTTTATCCATTCATCTATTGAATTGCATCTAGGTTGGTTCCACAGTCTAGCTATTGTGAATTGTGCCACTATGATCATTGATGTGGCAGTATCCCTTTAGTACACTCTTTTAAGATCCTCAGGGAATAGTCCGAGAAGGGCGATAGCTGGTTCAAATGGTGGATCCATTCCTAGCTTTCCCAGGAATCCCCATACTGCTTTCCATGTTGGCCTCACCAATTTGCAGTCCCACCAGCAATGTACAAGTGTCAAGAACTAAATTGAATAGAAGTGGTGATAGAGGGCATCCCTGTCTTGTTCCAGATTTTAGAAGGAATGCCTTCAGTTTTTTCTCCATTTAGGATGAAGCTAGCCTGAGGTTTAGCATATATAGCTTTTACAATGTTGAGGTAAGTTCCTGTTATCCCTAGTTTTTATTGAGTTTTGAACATAAAGGGATGCAGAACTTTGTCAAATGCTTTTTCTGCATCTATCGAGATGATCATATGGTTCTTGTCTTTAAGTCTATTGATGTGGTGAATGGCATTTATTGATTTTCGTATATTGAACCATCCTTGCATCACAGGGATGAATCCTCCTTGATGATGGTGCACAATTATTTTGATATGCTTTTGTATTCGATTTGTCAGAATTTTATTGAGAATTTTTGCATCCAAGTTCATTAGAGATATTGGTCTGTAGTATTCTTTCTTTGAAGTGTCTTTGTCTGGTTTCGGGATCAGGGTGATGTTGGCCTCATAGAATGAATTTGGAAGAGCTCCTTCTTTTTCTATTTCTTGAAAAAGCTTGAAAAATATTGGTTTTAATTCTTCTTTGAAGGTTTTGTAGAAATCCGTGGTGTTCCCATCCGGTCCAGCGCTTTTTTTTGGTTGGCAGTCTTTTGATTGCTTCTTCTATTTCTTCCTTTGTTATTGGCCTGTTTAAATTGTTTGTGTCTTTCTGACTCAATCTGGGCAGATCGTTTGACTTAAGAAATTTATCAATATCTTCACAATATTCTAATTTATTGGAATATAGTGTTTCAAAATACTTTCTAATTATCTTCTGTATTTCTGTAGTGTCTGTTGTGATATTGCCTTTTTTATCCCATGTGTTAGTAATTTGAATTCTCTTTCTTCCTCTCTTCCTTAGCATGGCTAAGGTCCTGTCGATCTTATTTATTTTTTCAAAGAACCAACTTTTAGTTTTATCAATTTTTTCAACTTTTTTTTGTTTCAATTTCGTTGATTTCTGCTCTAAATTTAATTATTTCTGGTCTTCTACTACATTTGCTGTTGTTTTGCTCTTCCTTTTCTAGGTTTTTGTGGTGTATTTTAAGTTCATTTATTTGTTTTTTTTCTTTTTTTGAGGAAAGAACTCGAAGAAATGAATTTCCCTCTTAAAATTGCTTTCATTGTGTCCCATAGATTCCGGTATGTTGTGTCTGTATTGTCATTTGTCTCTAAGAATTTTTTTATCTCCTTCTTTATGTCTTCTGTAACCCATTGATCATTCAGTAGCATGTTGTTCATTTTCCATGTGATGTAGGATTTTTCCTTCCTTCTTTTTTCATTGATTTCCAGTTTCATTTAATTATGATCAGATATGGTGCACGGTATAATCTCCATGCCTTTATATTTACTAAGAATTGCCCTATGGCATAATATATGGTGTATCTTTTAGTAGGATCCATGTGCTGCTGAGAAGAACATGTATCCACTTGATGATGGTTGATATATTCTATATATGTCGGTTAAGTCTAGGTTATTGATTGTGCTGTTGAGTTCTATAGTTTTTTTTATTCAGTTTTTGTTTAGAGGATCTCTCTAATGCCGAGAGTGATGTGTTGAAGTCACCCATAATTATTGTGTTGTAGTCTATTTGACTCTTGAACTTGAGGAGAGTTTGTTTTATGAACGTTGCACCTCCATTGCTTGGTGCATACAAATTGATAATTGTTTTTTTCTTGTTGGTGGATGATTCCTTTTAACAGAATACAGTGTCATTCTTTATCCCGTTTCATTAACTTAGGTTTGAAGTTGATATTATTCCATATGAGTATGGCAAATCCTTCTTGCTTCCGAGGGCCATGTGAGTGTTATGATTTTTCCCAACCTTTTACCTTCAGCCTGTGTATGTCTTTTCCTATCATATGAGTCTCCTGAAGGCAGAATATTGTTGAATTTGTTTTTTGATCCAGGTTACTAGCACATGTCTCTTGATTGGTGAATTTACGCCATTAACATTTAAGGTTACAATTGAAATATGATTTGTACTTCCAGTCATGTTTATTTATTTATTATATTTTAGTTTGGATAATTTTTACTTTTTTGGTTACTTTCCTCCCGCTTTACTGAGATATTTCCCAATGTTAGTTTTGGGCACTAATTTTTAACTCTTCTTCTTGTAGTATTTTGCACAAAATGCTTTGCAGTGCTGGTTTTCTGGCTGAGAATAGTTTTAGCTTTTGTTTATCGTGAAAGACTTTAATTTCATTGTCAAATCTGAAGCTTAATTTTGCTTTATATGGTATTCTTGGTTGGAATTCTTTTTTTTTTTTCAGCATTTGAATTACGTTGTTCCAGGATCTTCTCACTTTCAAAGTATGTGATGAAAAATCAGTTGGTAACCTAATTGGTTTACCCCTGAATGTAATCTGCCTCCTTTCTCTTATAGCTTTTAATATTCTCTTTTTGTTCTGTATGTTGGCTATCTTCATAGTAATATGTCTTGGAGTTGGTCTATTTTGGTTTTGAATTTTGGGGTGCTGTAGGCTTCCAGGAATTGGCAATCCAATCCATCGTTCATCTCTGGGAATTTTTATAGAATTATTTCTTTAATATGTTGTCCATTCCTTTGGTTTGAATCTCTATGCCTTCTTCTATCCTGATGACTCTTAAATTTGTTTTTTTTTTTTATGACATCCCATATCTTTTGAATAGATTCCTGGTGGGATTTAAGCATCTTTTCTGTGTTGACTATATTCTTTTCAAGTTGATAAACTTTATCTTCATTATCTGATGTTCTGACTTCTACTTGATCTAGTCTATTTGTAATATTCTCGTTTGAGCTTTTAATTTGTTTTATATTTTCCTGCATTTCTAGGATTACTGTTTAATATTTCTTTTTAAGATCTCTATCTCCTGGTAAAGCTCATTCTTTGCCATTTGAATTTGTTTGTTTAATTCATTTTCAAAATATACTTTTATTGCTTGGACTTGCTGCCTCATGTCTTCTCTAATATTCCTTTCCATCTGAGTTCGGTATGCCTTGAGTTCTTTCCCTATCCTTGTTTCTGATGCTTCAAGGTCCTCCTGTAGAATTAAGTTGTCCTACATTGTTTGTACTCCTTTTTTGCCCTTGTTTTTTCATGATGTTCACGTTACTTTCCAGCTCTATTTGATTGCTGTGTTTCTGCTATTTCTTTAGATTTGTTTTGGTGTTGTATATCTCTGTTGTCTCTCCTTTGTGTTGGTAAACTATGCCTGCTAAAGTGGATTCCACTTGGAAGTAATTCCGAAGGCCGAGCTCCAGTGATGTCACCTCTCTGCTTTGGCAGGCCCCAGGCTCCTTGCCGAGGTGTCTGAATTGCGGGGTGGGACTTGACTGTCTCTGGTTTGTTTCAGCTCCGGGTCACTGGCAGGCGGGCGGTCTCCAGCCGCCCAATTGCGCGGTTGGTCGCCAGTGGGCAGGCGGTCTCCAGCCGCCCAGTCACGCAGGCAGCAGGTGGGCTTTCGACGGTGGGTTGGCAATCTCTAGCCACCCAGTCTCATGCTCGGTTGCAGGGGGCGGGCATTCCTCAGCCGCCCAGTCACTCAGGCAGTGGGTGGAATGTCACCTGCGAGCCTGTGGTCTCCAGCCGCCCAGTCACAAGGGCCTGGCTTCTAGTCCTTTGGTTTCTCCTGCTTGTCCTGGTTTCTTTTTCTAGACCAGATTTCCCCTGAGTGATGCCCCTCGGCAGTTCAAACTGTACTCTGGGCCTGCCGTTTGTTGGGTGTGGAGGGTGTCTATTGGGAACCCAGACACTCTATTGTTTTAATTTTTTCCGCTTGCCCCTCCCCCAGCACTGGCTATACACGTTTTGTTATCGCCACTGATGGTAGGGGGAGTCGAAAGTCAGGTGTCTCTAGTTTTTCTGGCGTCTTTATGCAGGCTTGCTCTGATAATCCCTCCCCCGGAAAGCCTAGGAGAGATTTTATGCGAATTCCCCGCTGTATGAGAGATGAGCTGAGTAACACACACCTGTTTTACTGTTGCAATCTATTGGAGAGGGGCGGTGGTTACTTCAGATCTCAAAGATGGTGGCCGCTTGTTTCCTTGGTGGAGTTTCTTTTGTGGGGGATAGAACTATACCACTTTCTTCCCTGTCTGAATTCCCGAACTCAGCCCGGGGATCAGTGGGAGCTCAGCCGGCAGGATTCCACAGAATCCGCAGCAACATTTCTCCCTGCTTGCAGGTCACTTCTCAGTGGTGCCCCGCCATCTGTAACAGCAAGCCTGACTGCATGATTCAATCAGCCCGGATCTCTGATTGCACATTTGGCTATTGGGAAACCCGGCACTCTATTGTTTTGATTTTTTTTTCCGCTTGCCCCTCCCTCAGCGCTGGCTAGACAGGTTTTTTTCACCGCTGATGGGAGGGGGAGTTGAAAGTCAGGTGCCTCTAGATTTCCCCTATCTTTATGCAAGCTTGCTCTGATAATCTCTCCCCCAGAAAGCCTAGGAGAGATTTGATGCAAATTCCCAGAAGTATGGGAAATGAGCTGAGTAACAGCACCTGTTTTATTGTTGCAATCTGTAGGAGAGTGGCTGTCGTTACTTCAGCTCACCAAGATGGTGGCCGTTGGTTTCCTTTGTGCAGTTTCCATTGTGGGGGTTAGAACTGTACCACTTCCTTCCCCATCTGAAACCCTGAACTCAGCCCAGGGCTCAGTGGGGACTCTACTGGCAGAATTCCACAGAATCTGCATCAACGATTCTCCGTGCTTATTGATCGCATCTCGGTGGTGCCCCGCCATCTGTAGCCACTGGACGGATTGCGCGGATCAGTCAGACAGGATTTCCGGTCGCAGAGTTGGCTCGTGTTTGAGACTCATTTACCGGACCTCAGTGCTAGAAATCCTTCTTCTAGGTTTTAGTGCACCCCCATTTTGCTGTAAGTTCCTAACAAGATAGTTTTTTGTCGTTCTTAGTCATTAGTCACCTGCACAGTGGCGCGGTACACTGGGTATGATGCTCTCTATTCGCGGCCATCTTGCAATCTCAAAATATTTGATTTGTATGCACCATTCACTGAAGTTAGTTTTCAGTATTAAGAAACAAATATGTAATTCAGGTGAATGAATATTTCTGAGAATAATCTTGTGAAAAGTTCATTATAAATCCTCATACATGAATATGAATAATTTTAGGAAGTGTATAATAAGACACATATATTTCATATTTTGAAAAATCTGGAGAGTATATATATATATATATATATATATATATATATATATACACACACACACACACAAACACACACACTGAGACATTAAAAAGTAGCAATATATATGCCAATCGAAATTCATCATTAAATATATAACATCCACTTATCCAAAAATATACATTTTACTGAAAATGGATTTATGCATAATGTTGGTCAACTAGGAAGCTCACCCATAGGTTGAATTTTCTGTTCCAACAGAGGTTAGGAGGAGTGATCTCTTCTCACAATTTTTATCTGCCATGTCAGCCACCTCAGAAGAATGTACATGTGATACCAGGTAGGATTCTATTTGTGCATATAAAAATACATGTGCTTAATAGGCTACAGAAAAAGGGAGAGAGGAATTCACATATTTGTTAATTTTAAAAACACATTGAGAACTATGTCAATAAACATTAACTATATTTATAATTCCTACACAATATAATGCAAAATGGATGTCCAACTACATACCATGCCTTCTCTGAATTGCTGGTATTTGTATTCTGTTTGGGTTACTATTCTCCATCATATAAGGATTAGTAGTCAGAGTCTAGTAGGGTATGGGTTAGTGTCAGAGATTCAGTATTTCGAATGGAAAATAGGAAAGTAAACCCAATGTGTTTGCAAATATGTGCTACACAAAAATCTTCCCACTCACATTAAAAACAATCCCTTGATATTACCCTCGCTGGAAGAAATACACAATTAGAGGATAAGAGTTAGAAAATCTGTGAATACTTACCCGGAATGGAATATGTTCAGGAGTTCACAACCTTGGAGGTGGTAGATGAGTTTCCAAAAGTAAAAGACAAGGTAAACACTCCACAACATGAAGCTCTGCAGGCCTAAAGACTTCTTGAGATACTGCCTCTGAGTTGGAACACTTAAAATGTATGTTGTTGTCGGTAGCTTTAGCATCCTATGTAGTGAGACCATCAAACCTGGGTCAACATCTATGTGACCTGGAGGACATGGTATCTTATTTTCCAATGAAAATGTGGCAGCATTGCTGAATTCTCACTTTGTGGTTAATCTGTGGCAACTGGAGGATAAGTGTGTCTCCGTGTGGACTGTGAAGCCATTTGGTCATACTCTACTTTTTGTGGTGATTCTTGCTGCTGCACTGGGAGTTTGGCATTGGCTTCATGAAATACAAGGAGTTCAACTGGGACACAGTGCTGGAGGGAGTTCTGTCACGTGTGGTGGGACAGGGTCTCCAGGAGAATGCACCAACCAGGCTTATGTCCAACATAGCTTGCCCCCTTGACCATATCAACCTGATTCTGAACATTGCCCAGAAACCTATCCATATAACAAGATGCCTTTACATATAAGGGTCTGCTGGCTGCATCATGTCAGTCACAAGCCATTTGAAAGCCAATGGCCAATCCACATGAAACCACCAGAGATGTTTTATCTCACACCTACCAACCTTTGCTGTAGGCCCACTACTCAGCAGGTTCCAAGTTACTGGCATCTCTGTTCTACACCATTATTGTGAAACCCAGTCAATCAAGGCACTTTCTCGTAAGCTCATGATCAGCAACAGGATCGCCAATGGTTTTCCAGTGCCACCTGGTCATGGGAATTTCAAAAATTTCATGGTATTTATCGAGCCCATTTTTTAAGGTTGAAGTTGGAGGCACTGAGGGTTTCATTTAATTCAGTAACCATTAAAAGGTGAGGAAGCCCATTTCAATGAAAGCTCTGGAGGACTCTCACAGGCAAGGCTTCCCAAAGAGTTGCCAAATGGTCACATGAAGCCAGGCCCATTGAGGTCTACAATGTAAAATCCTTGCGTGTTTTGACTCTCAACTATGGCTGCTAATTCTTTCAGAAATAAATTATGTGATAACCTGGCTGAGATTCCCTGTGCTCTGTGGAAAGCCTTCCTGGGCACAGATCTCAGTTTCCAAGGGTGACTCTCATGCATGGCCTCCTAAAATCCCAACAAAACTCATGGCAATACTTCTCTGAGATTAGTTCCAGAACTCAGTCTCTAAGGGGAATCATACTAGAGTTCAAGACCAGGTGGAGCCAGTCATATTTTCCAACAACCACACTAATAACCACAATTAAAACCGGAACACTTCCACATGGCCGTCATCTTCTTCCATATAGACACTCATTTTAACCTCTGGCTGGAGGTTTCCGTGAGGGGCACAGCCCAAGACAGTGTCCAAAATAAGCTCCCTTGCCCCTCATTTGCTTAACGTTGGAGTGGCCTGAACACCTTGACTGATCAAATAGGCCTGCCGTTAATACTGCTCTGCTTCTCCAATTTGAGGACTACTGACTGTGGGGTTTAGATTCTTCATGTGAATTGGAATCATTGGAATCACCTATGGGCTAGCCTCTGAAGGGCTTTGAAAAACTCATTTGACCCAAAGGCACCCTATTCTCACTTGATAGAGGACAGGAACCTTACAGCGGTAGGGAGAGACTTCATCCACAAGGACTGCTCTTTTGGCCATTTTGGTTTTGGATGAACACGTGGGATGTATAAGGTGCTGAGTATCTAACCACAGCCTCACACAGGGCCAAGAGGCTGTTTCAGAAACATCCATTTCCAAAGCAATTAAGCAAAGAGCCACAGGTGATGCCCATTAATTTCCATTTGAAAACTGTTTTCTTCTGGCCTCACAAATTAGTGTCCTGAGGTAAAGACCTTCCTGAAATTCAGGGCAACAGAACAATAGGTAAGCAAAAGGCCCAAAGAAGGGTTTCTCCACTGAGACTTTCCAGGTCCCACTGATATTTCTTAGATGCTCGCCATTCCCTTCAGCAATCCAGTACATCACCATATCACAGAGCTTGGAGGTGGTACATATCTTGGACACAAAACCATGAGGCTATTCTGGAGAGTTTCCAGAATTCAGGAAGAAAACAGAAACTACTGAGAGCAGATGTTGCCCTTCAATAAGACAAGCTGCAGTCCATTTGTAAATTGGGCAGGATGAATGCTTGGAAGCTTTCTACTAGACAGGACTTATCCATTGATGCATTCTCTTTTCTAATGTCTACAATGACGGACAGAGTGGGATACACAGACATAGAAGCATTCGCCTTGTCAAACGACTTACTGGAAACAGTCCACACCAATCCAAACAAAGAGCCTTTCCTACCTATTCTCAGAACATGAGACAAAACCACAAACCCACACACACACACTCAAAGGCACCTCCTTTGCTCAAATAAGTCTGTGACTATCCAGAATGTCCTCGGAATGGTGGGCCATTGTATGTTCCCCAAAAATGGCCTGTCCTGGATCAGATCTGGTCTCCTTGGCCAACACTTTGAAGTTGTTAGGAGCCATGGGTGAGCCACTACCTGCTTTCCCAGGAAAAGCTCCTCTTCAGAGCTTCCCTGTCATTTGGCCATCGTCACATCAGTAGGTACTAAGAAAGACTGACTCTGTTCTTGGTAAATCAAAACAAGTGAGACCACTGGGGCTGGGACTGTGACTGGCTCTTGGTGCCTGTCTTCCAGGATCAAACGTCCAGAGAGTTCCATAACCAAGGCAGTGAGGTGAGGTCATTTCCTTCAGGAACTGAATGAGGTCACTGACTTGGCAACCACTTTGTCCTAACAGTTACTTCTAAGGGTCCCATGAGATGGAGGCTGTCCCTACTTCCTGTCACACTTTCACAGTTAGAATGGTATACCAACCATAGGTACCTGAGAACAGCTCTCCACACAGGCCTGGTTTGGTCCATCTTCTCTACATTAAGAAGGTAGAGGCTGATTCAGACACATCCCTTCATCCTGACCAGATAGTTTGCCATGGAAGATGTCTTTTGCTCTCTCAGGTCCTTCATAGCTTCCTACATCATCTCAGGGGATAATTTCTGCATATACCTTTGATGTTCTCAGCCGGTGGAAGATCCCTTACATTCCTGTATTGTAAGACCAACTCTGTCCCTCCTCTTCTGTAAAGTTAGTTTGAGGGAAAAGTGTATGTTTAGGGTTAATAACATGTTTGATTTGCGTTAGGAATCTTTCTGCCGGATGAATAATGGTATTGGGAGCCTGTGATATTTACAAGAATATATAGGTAAAATATAGGTATAAAAACAGAAATCTAGGTAAGATTTGAAGCCAGAAGGGAACTGGGCCCTTGAGTGGGATACTTAGGTTTGAATTATGTTCTGCACATGTGTCTCAGATAAATTGATATACAATGGCATAGGACCTTATACCTTAGATGATTGATTGTCGAAGAGACCATCGAGTCAAAAAACTATAGTCAGTAGCATTAGGAAGATAGTCAGTAGGTTTAGAAAGAAGAGTGAGTATAGGATTTGGACCAAAAGTTCTTTAGCAATAGGGTTTTGGGTAGAGAGTGAATGTAAATGTCAGCATATGTGAAGTGTCAGTCACAATGATGAACTGGGGGAAATATGTATGAAAGCAGGTATCAATAAAGATATTAGGAAATCAGGCAAAGTATGAAGTGAGTGATAGGATTAGACATTTTCAACATGGTTGAGGTTGAATATATAATCTTAGGAAGAAACAAATATGTAGTCACCAATTTGATTTACATTTGAGAGCATTAGGCAACCTGGACATGGTTCTTTTTAGTAATCCACGCTCCCTTGGCATTTAGGCTTTGATACAATCATGAGTGTGACCTTCGCTTTTTGTGTCCAGAATATTCCTGTGATAAAATCTATATATAGATAAGGTGACATGAGTATTTCTTCCACCATTTCTGGGAGCAATATTTTGAAGACGTATAAATTAGTATTGAAGGGACAAAGAGGAGTACACTGTATCTATTAATATAGAGATAATGCATTAATAGACAATACTGTGAATAAAAAACATAACTGGTTCCAACTTTAAATAATGGATTGAATTGAATCGTGAACATATAGAGGAAATCTTATATTGATATACAATTATTCATTCCAACCAGTTATACATCTAATGTTAATATTAATGTTATGGTTCATCATGATGAGTGTGTGAGTTTAGCTTTGAAATTGATTATGGAAATTGAAAATAATGTATTTGGAAAGAAGTCTCATTAAAAGACCAGTCAAGTAACATGGAGGAATACATGTGTTCTGAATCAAGAAGTGTTTGAAAGTGAAACAAATTCCTATATATTTGTAAACTTGTGGAAGAAATACATATCCTATGATGTGCAAAAACTGAAGAAATAGTAATGTACCAGTGTTGGATTAAAATGAAGGTCAATATAGACATCATGTCCCATAGGAATCTACTGGCATTGATGTTAAACTGGGTCAGTTAATGTAGAAATATTAGGATTTGAAAACACCATTGATTGAAATTAGTTTTCAGTACTGGGAAACAAAAATGTATTTCAGGTGGATGAATATTTCTGAGAATTATCTTCTGAAAAGTTGATTATAAATCCATATACATGAACATGAATGAATTTACAGAGTGTGTATAAGTCACATATATTTCATATTTTGAGAAATCTGGAGTGTATATATATATATATATATATATATATATATATATATATATATATATATATATATTTAAATAAACACAAATATACATTAAAAAGTATCAATATATATGCTAATCGTAATTCATCATGTAATATACATCATTCACAGATGCAAAAATATTTATTATACTGAACATGGATTTATGTATAATATTTTTCTACTGGGAAGCTCACACATAGTTTGAATTTTCAGTTCCCACAGGGTTTAGGAGGACTGATCTCTTCTCACAATTTGTATCTGCCAATTCAGCCAACTCATGAAAATGTACGTGTGATACCAGGTAGGATTCTGTATGTGCATATAAAAATACATGTGCTGAGTAGGCTACAGAGAAAGGGAGACAGGAATTCACATATTTGTGAACTTTAAAAACACATGGAGGACTATTTCAATTAAAAATTGAGTAGATTTATAACACCTACCCTTAATCATGCAAAAGGGAAGTCCAACTGTACACCATGCCTCCTCTGAACTGCTTGTATTTTCATTCTGTTTGGGTATTATTCTTCATCATATTAGGATTAGTAGTCAGAGAATAGTAGGGTATGAGTTACTGTCAGGGATTCAGTATTTCGAATGGAAAATTGGAAATGGATCAATGTGTATGCAAATTAGTGTTACACAAAAATTTTCCCACTCTCATTTAGAACAGTAACTTGACATTACCTTCACCCCAAGTAAGACACAATTAGAGAAAAGAGTTAGAAAATCTTTGAATTCATACCTGAAATGAAAACTGCTCCGGATTTCACAACCTTGTAGATGGTAGAGGAGTTTCCAAAAGTAAGAGACTATGTAAAAACTCCACAAACATGAAGATTTGCCAGCCTAAAGACGTCTGGAGAAACTGCCTCTAAGATGGACAGTTGAAATATATGTAGTTTTCAGGAGCTTTAGCTTTTTTTCTAGTAAGACCATCAAAGCTCTTTATGCGTCTCTGTGACCTGGAGGACATGGTTTATAATTTTCCAATGAACATGAAACAGCAGTGCTGAATTCTCTCTTTGTAGGTAAACTATGGCCACTGGGGGCTATGTGTCTCCCCATGTGGACTGTGAAGCCATTTCATCATCCTCCACTTTTTATAATGTCTCCTGCTGCACTCACAGTTTTGTATTTGCTTCATGAAATACAAGGAGTTAAACTTGACCACAGTGCTGGAGGGAGTTCTGTCACATGTGGTGGGTCAGGGTCTGCAGGAGAATGCACCAACAGGGCTTGTATACCACATAGGTTGCCTCCGTGACCATAGCAACCTGATTCTGAACATTGCCCTTAAACCTCTCCATATAACATGATGCGTTTACATACAATGTTCTGCTGGCTGCACCATGTCAGTCACAAGCCATTTGGAAGACAATGGCAGATCCACATGACCCCACCACAGATGTTTTATCACAAACTTAATCACCTCTGCTCTATGCCCACTATTTTGCAGGCTCCAAATTACTGGCATCTCTGATCTACACCATATTCATGAAAACCAGTTAATCAAGGCACTGTGTGGTACACTCATGATCAGCAACAGGACATCCAAAGGTTCTTCAGTGCCACCTGGTCATTGGAATTTTAAAAATTTAATGGTATTTATCTAGCCAATTTTCAAGGATGAAGTTGGAGGCACTGTTTATTTCAATTCATTCAGGAATCATTCAATGTTGAGGAAGATCATTTCAATGAAAGCTCTGGAGAACTCTCACAGGCAAGGCTTCCCAAAGAGTGGCCAAAAGGTCACATGAAGCCACGCCCATTGAGGTCTAAAATTGAGGTCCATGTGTGTTTTGACTATCAAATATGGCTGCCAAGTCTTTCAGAATTAAATCATGTGATATCCTGTCTGAGATTCCCAGTGCTCTGTGGAAAGCCACCGTGGGCATAGATCTCAGTTTCCAAGGGCGACTCTCATGCGTGGCCTCT